>NW_015390543.1:50168-81000 GCF_001527695.2 Protobothrops mucrosquamatus | reverse complement strand
AAGGAAGGAAGGAAGGAAGGAAGGAAGGAGCTTAAAGCCTTCCATAGCCTCAGTGGCCCTTAGGCAGCCAACTCCAATGTCGATTGGACTCTTGTCCCTGTTCAGTTTTGCTGGCATGTTGATCAGTCACAATCTGAAGCATGGGTCTCAATTTCAGAACAGCGTTCAAGGGTTCGAAGGGAGGGAGGGAGGGAGGGAGGGAAGGAAGGAAGGAAGGAAGGAAGGAAGGAAGGAAGGAAGGAGCTTAAAGCATCTCCAAGGATTAGGGCACCAGGCCCGTCCCCTAAATATTTGACTCCCTTCCATGCTGAGGTCATTGAAAAGGATGCTGAAGTGTTCCTTTGGATCAGAACAGGAGAAGCCAAATCCTTCCCCTCCTTGGAGACAGTTCCTCAGTTTTTAATAGGATTGAAAGGAGTCTGAGAAATAATTTTTGCTTGTCCCAAAGATGCTTGTCCACGAGGCAACTGGACTTTCTTATTTTTCTTTGAAGACGTTTCGCTTCTCATCCCAGAAGCTTCTTCAGCTCTGACTGGATGGTGGGGAACGGTCCGGTCTGACTGGATGGTCAGAGCTGAAGAAGCTTCTGGGATGAGAAGCGAAACATCTTCAAAGAAAAACAAGGCAGTCCAGTTGCCTGGTGGAAAAGCATCTTGGGGGGTAACTAGGACCTGGATGACTGAGAATCTCCGTAGACGCTTGGGTTTTGCTTAGGACTCCCAAGAGAACTTTATGGAAAAATCATCACAGCACCCAACCGTTCTTTTTTTCCCCCCTCCAGATTGTTCCAACCTGTTCATTATGGGCAAAAACCTGAAGGGAAGATGGTGACCTTTCCTAGCGCTCAAGTGCAACGGGCCACCAGCGCGGCTACGGTTGCCCAACAGGCCCAAGGGCGAGGGAGATCTCCCATGACTACGGTAACTGCCAGCCAAGGTGAGAAAGGTGATCCTGCTTGGGATTCCTTCCTTTTCAACAGGTGTGGGTTGGTTCCCCTTCACGTTCATCCTCCCTCCCTCCCTCCCTCAACCCATCCTTGGAATGAAACCAGTCCCCCTCAACCTTGTGCCTTCCTGATCTATTGAGGTTCACCATCACCGCCCCCAAGTTGGAACTCCCGCGTATCTGGATGAAATCAGTGTTGAGCCAAGCGGAACTCAAGTCGTCCTACCGGAGGCACGGATTGAGTAGATCCACCTCATAAAATTCTCCTTGAACAGCATTTCCAGCTGTGGACCTCAGGCCAGGTTGGGTCTACAGATGTGGAGTTGTCCACCTGGGGTTTTGGATGAAGGATCCCCCAGGTCTTTATCTGACCTTCAATCCAGCTCCAGCTGCATTCGGTGTCTCTGTTTCCCGAATACGTCCCGAGCTGGCCTTTGGAAGCTCCGTTCTGAGGGTTCTTCTGTGAATTGTGAACCGATTCTGGGGGGGGTTTCGACCCATTTAGGTGCTCTCCCAGTTTTGGGTGGGTGGTCTTCCTGGGTTTCAAGGCAGGATGCTCTTGTTCAATTCCCTCGGACCGAGATGTTTCTGGACCTTTTTATTGTGTTTGTTAAATTTATACGCCACCCATCTCACCATCAGGCAGGTTTCATTTGGAAGGATTTCTCTCCGAAGAGCTGTTTTGAAGCTCTCCTACTCCCCTCCTTTTTTCCCTCCCCCCCTTTTGATTTGAAACTTCAGAAAGGGAATTAAAAAGAGTGACAGCAAATTGTCATGCTTTTTTTTGGAGATGGTCCAGGCAGGCGACTTGGAGCTTAAAGGCTTACATTTTGCACGCAAAGCTTGGTTTTCAAGAAGTCAGTCCCAGCCCGTTCGCTTAACATTCTGGGAAAATCCCATTTTGGCTGGCCCTGGAAGAGACCTGATTGTGCTTTGTTTGAAAATCTGGAATGGAGGGTTATCATCGAAGCATTTCACGCGCACAACACCTTTTACCTGTGTTTTCATCCTCTTTCTTTTTTTATTATTGAATGTTTCAGTTTGAGCTGAAAGTGAACGTTTCCAGGCAATGTGTTTAGACTGTGTGTGTGTGTGTTTGTAGGTCTTTGTTTGGTCTCACCTTCACTGAGAAGCTAGCATGGGCATGATCAAGCCGATTCTTCAGGCCACCCCTAATTATTTGCTTTGTTTGTATCCCACCGTTTATTATTTTTTACAAACAACTCAAGGCAGCAGAGCTGACTCAGGAATTCTGGGAGTTGACGTCCACGAGTCGAGGTTGCCTAGCCCTGCGCTAGACCAGCGGTTCTCAACCTGTGGGTCGGGACCCCATTTGGGGTCGATCGACCATTTCACGGGGGTCGCCAAGCAAGGCTGTCCGCCATTTTTTTCCCCTTTTCCGGCGGGTGCCTTCCCTCCCTTGGGCTGGGCCAGCTGGTGGTCGGCCTGCTCCGTCTCTGCCGCTTGCCAACTACGCCTCGGCCAGCGCAGGGGGTGGAACCACGCATGCGCGGTGCTCCCGGGCAGGGAAAGTCCTCGACTTACGACCGGTTTAGTCCTCGACTTACGACCGGTTTAGTCCTTGACTTACGACTGGTTTAGTCCTCGACTTACGACCGGTTTAGTCCTCGACTCATGACCGGTTGGGGGTCGCGGCATTAAAAAGGTTGAGAACCACTGCGCTAGACCAACCTTGACTCAAAGAGCTAGCAGACCAACCACACACGCACACACACGCACGTACGCACATCGCTCTGCAAGGAAAGTTGTGTTCACGTGGGTTTGTGTGCCTGTGCGTTTGCGTGTCACGAGACTGAATTCGCGCAGCGAATCACTTTCGCTGCCTTGGTTTAAGCTCCCAAAATGCCTCTGGATTTTTCTTCCTTTTTTTGTGTGTGTGTCCCCCCCCCTCCTCCAAGGCAACGTGTCTGTACTCGGAGCCCCCACCTCCCCCCAAGGTTTAAAACTGACCCCTTGCAATTTCTCTAACCCTTGAAAGGAAGAAAAAAAACAAAAAAGGGACCGACTCTAACCGCTTGCACCCCCCCTGACCTTATTGATTGCAGCCGCCGTTGCCGTCTCCTCTGCTGCAACCGCAGCAGCAGCAGCAGCACAATTGCAGACGGCCCCGTCTTCCTCCGGTGCTCCTCCACCACCACCACCACCTCCTCCTCTTCCTCTTCCTCCTCCGAGACATCAGCCAGCAATGACCTTCGCCACCGCAACTAGCCCAGCCCATCCAGTGAAACTGCGGGGCCAGGCTACCACCCAAGGCCTCCAGCTAGGGCAGGCCCAGCCACAGGCCCCCCCACCCACCATCCAACAGAGTGTCCTGCCTCAGAGGCTCGTGTTAACCAGTCAGGCACAGGCTCGGTTACCCAGTAAGTGCCCCTCTCTGCCCTGCTTCCCAGATTTCTCCAGCTTCCTTCTCTCTTCCTCCTCCATTCCTCCTCCTCTTCCTCCTTTTTTTTTCCAAAGCTTCCCTGAGGTTAAGTTATTAGGCACCCTAAAAAAAATGGGCGCAGGGATACGTATGTAGACGTAGATATATTTGGATGGTGGCTCGGTTTGCTCCTTTCCTTCCGTTCTCCCCTTTTGGAGTTTGCCTCGCTCACCATTTTACGTTGCTCATTTGGTTTAAAAAAAAAATACTGTGTTTTAAGTGCAACTTTTAGATAAGAAGGAAAATTGCTGTGAGCATTACAGGTAGTCCTCGACTTGAAACCTTTTGCTTAGTGACGGTTTGAAGTTAATGGCCCTGAAAAAAAGCCGCTTTTTCACGTTTACCACCGTTGCAGCATCCCCTCCTGCGGTCACGTGATCAAAATTTGGACTCTCGGCAACTGGCGTGTCCTTAACGCCAGTTGCACTATCCCAGGGTCAGCCTTTCCAGAGCCGAGTCAGTGGGGGCTGCCGGATTCACTTAAACGACGGCACGATTCACTTAACAACTGCAGGGATTCGTTTAACCCATGTGACCCCCCCAAAAAAAGAAAAGTTGTAAAATGGGGCGCAACCCACTTATTAACAACTGCCTGGCTTAGCCACGGAAACCTTGGACTCCGTTTTGGTCACTAAGCCGAGGACTACCTGTACATTAGTGGTGTCAACTTAATCTCAGTTCTTCTGCATGTTTTTTTTTCCTCTTGGTCAGCCTTTCTTGGAAACTTGTTTTTCTTTTGTTTTAATTTTTGGAAAGAACAAATTTATCCTAATTTAATTCTCTCCTCTTTTTTTTGTTGTTGTTGTTGGAGAACACTAACCACATCTTGGCTTAAAGAATGTGTCATTAAACATGAAGGCGCTCTCCGTAAGGAAGAACGGGAAGCTGGGCTAGGAACGGGCTAAAGTGGCCTTATTTCCGGTGGTAGATGCACTGTTAGCACATCTGGAGCTGAGGTGGGCAGCTCTGGCCCCCTTTTACGACCGGTGGACTTCGACGCCCAGAATTCCTTGAGCCAGGAATTCTGGGAGTTGCGGTCCACAGGTCGTAAAGGGGCCAGAGTTGCCCACCTCGGCTCCAGAGGTTTCTTGAGCACTGATGTACTAATGTTTCCCGGAGGAACCTGCTGCCTTTGTAAAAGTCAAACGCGCCACGCTCAACTCCAAAACTTGGGAGATTTGAAATTTGGAGGCCTGGAAGCATAGACGAGGGTTTCCAGGCATTAAAACATCCCGATTTTTTATTTTTAATTTCTTTTCTGATTGATTTTACGGAGAAGCGTTTAGCTCCGTGTGAACAGAGCCCGAACTCCATGATACACAGGGTGACACGCAGACAAAAACGGCCCCTTCCAAACAAATAAACCTTTAATTCTTCATCAGAGAGGGCTCTGGGAAAGATAACCTTCTATGCATTGAAAAATAAAAATTGGCTGAATCCAAATTCTTTTGGCTAGGGCTGCCTGAGCTTCGCGCTCCCACCCACCCTTCCTTCCCCGGTCCAGAATTCATCACGGCTAATTGGATGTTTCAAATCAACGGGGGAAATCAAATCCTTTGGGATCGTCTGCAAAGGTGATTGGGAGGCCCAACGAATCTGCTTCGCGTTGATCTCCCCTCCCCCCAAACCCCAAACTTGGCAAAGCCCTAAACAAATAATAATATATATTTTTTTCCCCTCCCCGGTAAATTGTTCTACGTACCCCTCGCGTTGTGAATTCCTACCTCTCTTGAGCTGTGTTTATCGTTTGCTTTTGAAAAGGCGGTAGAGGTTCTGACCTGAAGGACTTTCTCTGCTCTCTCTTTCCGAAGTGTCACGTGAGTTTTTTCCAGGTCACGCTTGCTAACCTGTGAAAGAGTGAGGATCTCTGCCCTCTGGCCTGCCCCGATTCACTCACCGTTCTGCCTTTAAAGAAACACGGAGCCGATGCAATCGGCCCCTCGCCCGTATCAAAGCTGTACCTGTGGAACTTCTTGGATGACACTTCCCTCCACCCCCTCCCCTCCTCTCCCACCTCTACATCTCTGCATGTGGTTCGCGTCCGTTTTACTAACCACGACGACGAGAGGAAATGCCCAGGGGATGTCTGGGAGAAGCCCCCCACCTCACCCACCTGCCCCTCGCCCTCCCCTTCTTCACGGGTGCTTCCACCCCTCTCCCCCAGGTGGTGAAGTGGTCAAAATAGCCCAGCTGGCTTCCATTGCAGGGGCCCAAGGCCGGATCGCGCAGCCGGAGACGCCGGTGACGCTGCAGTTCCAGGGGAACAAATTCACTCTGTCGCACAGTCAACTCCGCCAGCTGACCGCGGGACAGCCTCTGCAGCTGCAAGGTGAGCACATCTGGGGAGCTTCCCCCCCTCCCCCGTCCCCAGGATTTTCTCAGCCGGGGTCGGTGAGCCTCCCGTGGTTCCTGAGACGTGTTTTGGATTTTTTGGCCTGGTCCTCTGGTTGTAGACGTGAAGGGCAAGTTGTCAAGCTAACCCTCCCGAATCTTTCCTGTTCTGGAGATAGCAATAGCACTAGCGCTTAGACTTATATACCACTTCACAGCGCTTTACCAGCCCTCCCTAAGCGGTTTACAGAATCGGCGATGCCGGTTGAGGAATTCTGGAAGTTGAAGTCCACCAGTCGTACAACAGGGCCACGTTTGAAGAGCCCTGCAGTAGAACGAAACGTGACTTTTCCATAGTAATCTCAACTAGCCGTTTCTAGATAACAAATCAATCTCATCAGTAAAACCCCAAAATCAAAGTTTCAAGCACAGAAAGCCAGAAGCGTCCAGATGTCGATCACGCGACCACGGGGACGTTGCAGTGGCTGTAAACTCTGCCTAAGACGAGATGTTAAAAATCAGCGGGAGAGAGTCTTGCTTCAGTAACTTCCTCCATCTCAAATTTCTACCTACCAGGCAGTGTCCTGCAAATCGTTTCGGCTCCGGGTCCCCAGTATCTCAGGCCCCAGGGCCCTGTGGTGGTTCAGACAGTGCCCCAGCCTGGGAGTGTCCAAAACTCTCTGAACGCACTGGGGAACCAGCATCCGGTGGGCTTGCAGACCTCGGCAGGAGCTCAGCCAGGTAAGGAGCCTCTCTTTGCATCCGTCCACCTTTACCTGCCCAATTCCTGTATTGCTCCTACACTCAGAGCGTCAACAAGAGAATAACGGACCGGAACTGTCAGCGAAGCCACTGCAAGCGCAGCCAGCGACGTTTGCGAACCGCAAATGTGAACGTTCAAACTTTTTTTTTCTTAAGTGCCCCTTATAAAGCTTTGGTTCGGGAAGGCGGCGCCCTTAGAATTTTTTAGAATTAGAATAACAGAGTTGGAAGGGGCCTTGCAGGTCATCTAGTCCAGCCCCCCCCTCCCCGCCCAAGCAGGAGACCCTACACCATTTCTGACAGATGGCCGTCCAGTCTCTTCTTGAAAACTTCCGCGGATGAAGCTCCCACAACTTCTGAAGATAACTTCTGTTTGCCAGAAAATTCCTCCTTATTTCCAGGTTGAATCTCTCCTTGGTCAGTTTCCATCCATTGCTTCTGGTCCTGCTTTCAGGAGCTTTGGAGAATAGACTGACCCCCCTCATTTTGTGGCAGCCCCTCAAATATCGAGGCACTGCTATCATGTCACCCCTAGTCCTTGTCATTAAACTAGACCTACCCAATTCCAGCAACCGTTCTTCATATGTGTTAGTCTCCAGTCCCCCTAATCATCTTTGTTGCTCTTCTCTGCACTCTTTCTAGAGTCTCAACCTCTTTTTATAGTGTGGAGACCAAATCTGGTTATAGTATCCTAGGTGTGGCCTTACTAAGGCTTTACAGAGTGGCATTAGTGTCTCACCTGATCTTGATTGAAGGTAATCTCACTTAAGTGAGATTTCTGATCACACTTGGCGACTAGTAAGTAGTGAGATGCAAGGATGCCGCTGATAAATCGGGGCACAGAGCACAGGTAGTCCTCGACTTAACGGCCATAATTGAGCCCAACAGTTCTGTTGTTAAGCGAGACGGTTGCTCAATGCGTTTTGCCCCATTTTCTTGCCACAGTCACTAAGTGGATCACTGCAATTGTTCAGCTAGTCCCTCGGTTGTTAAGTGAACCGGCTTCCCCATTGACTTTGCTTGTCGCAAAAGGGGGGTCGTGTGACCCCGGGACCCTGCGACCGTCATAAATATGAGTCAGTGGCCAAGCGTCTGAATTTTGACCGTGGGGGGGAGACGCTGCAACAGTCTCCGAGTGTGGAAAAACGGTCGGAAGTCCCTTTTCTCAGTGCCGTCGTAACTTTGGACGGTCAGTAAAGAAACTGTTGTAAGTCAAGCACTACCTGTAGGAATGCGACCCGCGTCCTCCACAGCCTGACTCAAGAGCGAAGTCGTTTATGAGGGCATGCCTGAGCCGTAGGGACACTTGATTTACATCTGAGTCTGTGTTTCCAGGAAGAAGCCTGGGGGCCAGTTTGGCGTCGGGAGACTCTGCTTCATCCCTGAAGTCTGGCATTCATGGCGGACACTCCCAGGTACTGGGACTTAGTTTGCACTTGTGAACCAGGGCCTCATCCTGAAGGTCTCTTTGGAATCCCCTTTTGGAACTGGTGGAGTGTATGCAGTGTACCATGGTCTTGGTTTTTTTTTTTTTTTTTTTTTTTTTTTTTTTTTTTTTTTTTTTTTTTTTTTTTTTTTTTTTTTTTTTTTTTTTTCTTTCTTTCTTTCTTTCTTTCTTTCTTTCTTTCTTTCTTTCTTTCTCTCTCTCTCTCTCTTTCTCTCTCCCTCTTTCTCTCTCTTTCTCCCTTTCTTTCTTTCTCTCTTTCTTTCTTTCTCTCTCTCCCTCTTTCTATCTTTCTTTCTTTCTGCCTTTGTTTCTCCCTTTCTTTCTCTCTCTCCCTTTCTTTTTCTTTCTCTCTCCCTCCCTTTTCTTTCTTTCTTTCTTTCTTTCTTTCTTTCTTTCTTTCTTTCTTTCTTTCTTTCCTTCCCTTTCTCTTTCTTTCTTTCTTTCTTTTTTTCTTGAATTTGACACCCATCTCATAACAAAATGATTTAAGGCTACTTTTTCAATTGACTGATGGTGATTTTATTTTATTATTTTATTTTATTTTATTTAAATTTATTTTTTATTTTATTTTATATTTTATTTTATTTTTATTTTATTTTTATTTTATTTTTTATTTTATTTTATTATTTTATTTTGTTAATCTTCAATTCAATTCAGTCTGGTAAAACCTTAAAAGTTCAAGTCCTAAACAAGGACCCAAGTAAGGACCCAAGTTTGAATATAGAGTCAGTACCGAGTAAGGTGATTTTTTGCAAAGGATGATGATGATGATGATGACGATGACGACGACTATTAAAGCAATATAGAAAACACTATGAAGACAACCTCCCCCCCCCCCCGGTAGAAACTGAGATGGAGGATCAGTGCAATTGTAATCATGAAACCCGAAAACCTAACTTTCCTTTAGGGTGGGACACTTGCCACTGTACATAGAAGGTCACCCGATAGATCCTTATTTGAATGTTTGCAATTCAGTGTAGATCGTAGCAGCAGGCAGCCATAGAACTTTTATCTTTCTAATTTTAGAGTGTGAATTCGCTCCGCAATCTTCTCTCACGGCTCTTCTTTTTGTTCTGCTACCAAGGAGTCGTTTGAGGAGAAAAACCGGCTTCTGAAAGAGCGCTTGGACAGGATCTTTTCTTGCAACGAGCGGCGTTGCTCCAGGGCACCCGTCTACGGCAAGGACCTCCGTAGGGTTTGCTCCCTGGTGGGCGACTCCAACACGACCCCTCAGTTCTCCACCGTGGCCAGCAAATGGAGGTGGGCTGGCTTTGTCAACTGCCGTCTCTCCAGAGATCATCAAGACCCTCTTCAAGGCTTGACCCGGCAGCTGGAACAGCAGCAGCAGTCCTTGAGGGACACCATCAGCAGGTGACTCCAAGCTCCGTCCTTGGCTGGAGCTTCCTCCTAATAAAGGGCACTTGTGGGATTGTGTAAAGCCCTGGTGGTTGTCTAGTTCAGGGCTCTCCAACCTTGGCAGCTTTAAGACTTGTGGACTTCGACTCCCAGAAGTCCACAAGTCTTAGAAGTTGCCAACGTTGGAGAGCCCTGATTTAGTTAATCTTTATGGGCTCTTGAGGGAACTGATTGGAGCCTCAGATGATTGTAGTTGGGAGGTGGGTATATTTTCTCCCATTCTTTGCTACTAAAGAGCCGCGGGTTTCTTGGCCATCCTTACAAGTCGTAAGGTACCGAAAAGGCATCTGCTCCTTCATCCGTTCCTCTGTAACCAGCCAGGTGGTTCTAGAGCAGGATGGGGAGCTTCAACCTGCCAGATGTTGGGTCACTCTTGACCTGCCTGTGTAATGTCTAGTTGCAGTACCTCATTCAGAGTTGGGAGTTACGCAGCTGAGCTTTGAGCTCATCTCCAGCTTGATGTGTCCTTCTCCTCTTCTTCTTCTTCTTCCTCCTCCTCCTCCTCCTCCTCCTCCTCCTCCTCCTCCTCCTCCTCTTTTCTGCAAACCCCTCTCCCTTCAAGCACTGATGATGTTTGGGTAATGAAACATCTGAAAAAAAAACCAACCAAGCTCAGAAAGCACCAAGGACCCCCACAGTCCTCTTGCTCCTCCTCCTCCTCCACCTCCTCCTCCTCCTCTCTGCAAACCCTTCTCCCTACTAGCACTGATGATGTTACCTAGTTGGGTAATAAAACGTCTGCAAGAAAACAACCAAGCTCAGAGAGCACCAAGGACCCCACAGTCCTCCTCCTCCTCCTCCTCCTCCTCCTCCTCCTCCCTGCAAACCCCTCTCCCTTCAAGCACTGATGATGTTACCTCGTTTGGGTAATGAAACATCTGCAAGAAAATAACCAAGCTCAGAGAGCACCCAGGACCCCCACAGGGTTTTGAAGGGTTTTGAAATCGTGCGGGTCACAACATGGCCCCACCAGGAACATTTGCCGTGGCTGTGCTTTGTTTCCAAGGGCCCTCTGCGTGTTGCCCGCTGCCGTGGCCGCTCCTCCGTCTTTGCACATGGCGAGGCTTCCCCCCGTTTATCGCCATCGGATGAAACTCCTCCGGCACAACCTGAGGGAGAAGACGCTGCCTTGCCTGAACCAGCTTCATCAGCTGACCATGCCCCGGCTGCTTCCGTTTCCTGACCTCCGTCTAATCCAGTACGATGCAGGTAGAGGCAACAGCTCGAGGTGCGCCTGTCCGTCACCTAACCGGGGACGTCGCGCTCCCAAATCTGATTCTTCTTCTTCTTCTTCTGGCATCGCAGGGAAATTGGAAGCCCTGGCGGTCTTACTGCAGAAGCTGAAGTCGGAAGGGCGAAGGGTGCTGATCTTGTCCCAGATGATGCTCATGTTGGACATCTTGGAACGGTTCCTCAACTTCCATTTCCTCACCTACGTGAGAATCGACGAATGTGCAAACCAGGAGGAGCGCCAGGTGTGTCTCACTCTTTATCTCACTCCCTCCAGAATTTGACACGCGTTGACCTCTTTAACTCTCCCCTTAGCATGCTCCCTGTGGGAGGAAGCCCCTTTGCACCCAGTGAGCAAGTTCACCTATCACATTCAGGTCTGTAACAGACTTAACAAAGAATAACAGAGTTGGAAGGGACCTGGGAGGTCATCTAGTCCAACCCCCTGCTCAGGCAGGAGGCCCTATACCGTTTCAAACAAATGGCTGATCCAGTCTCTTCTTGAAAACTTCCAATGTTGGAGCATTCACCGCTTCTGGAGGCAGGTTGTTCCACTGGTTCATTGTTCTAACTGTCAGGAAGTTTCTCCTTAGTTCTAGGTTGCTTCTCTCCTTGATTAGTTTCCATCCGTCGCTTTTTGTCCTGCCTTCGGGCGCTTTGGACAATAGCTTGACTCCCTCTTCTTTGGGGCAGCCCCTGAGATACTGGAACACTGCCATCATGTCCCCCCTCATCCTTCTCTTCATTAAACTAGACATACCCAATTCCATCAACCTTTCCTTATATGTTTTAACCTCCAGTCCCCTAATCATCTTTATTGCTCTTCTCTGTACTCTTTCTAGAGTCTCAACATCTTTTTTACATCGTGGTGACCAAAACTGGATGCAGCACTCTAAGTGTGGCCTTACCAAGGCATTGTAAAGTGATATTAATAACTTCTCATGATCTTGATTCTATCCCTCTGTTAATGCAGCCTAGAACTGTGTACAGCCTTCTCTTCTTTAGACTTTTAGACATACACAGCTCCTGCAGCCTGTTCATCCTAGGTTTCAGTTTGCATCCAGACACAGACTTCACAAGACATGGATTTCTGCCTGCTTCATTGGGCAAATCCAGCCATGTTTAGCTGTTAGCCAACGAGGATGGGGCAGATCCTGTTTTCCGGTTCTAGTCGTCAGCTTCGGCAACCAGTGTGTCCTTTCTCCCTATCAGGAGCTGATGAAAACCTTCAACCGAGACAAACGTCTCTTCTGCGCCATCCTCTCTTCCCACAGCCGCTCCACGGGCGTCAACCTTGTGGAGGCCGACACCGTTGTGTTTTACGACAACGATTTAAACCCGGTGATGGAAGCCAAAGCTCAGGAGTGGTGCGATCGGATTGGCCGGTGCAAGGACATCCACATTTACAGGTGATGCTAGCGAAAAGGAAGACACAACCCTGGAGGAAAGGGTGGGCCTAACTCTATCCTTCCAAATCATTGTTATTCGTTAGGACTTACAACCGTAACCGAGCCCAAAATCTCTGTTGTTAAGTGAGACATCTGACATTTGAGACCTTCGCTGAGTGAGTTTTTGCCCCTCCGTACGACTTTTCTTGCCACCGTTCCTAAGGGGAGTCGCTCCCGTCGTTAAGTTAGTAACACGGTGGTTAAGTGAATCTGGTTTGCCCATTGAGTTTGCTGCTCAGAAGGTCACAAAAAGTGATCACATGATCCTGGGACCGTCATCAATGGGAGTCAGCTGCCCCGTGTCGGATGTCAGTGCTGCTAACATCGGATGTTCTGGCTTGACAACGTAGGGAGATGCAGCTTTGCTTCTTTAACTTGTGTGTTACTTTAGGGTTAGAATTGGTTGATGCTGGGGGTGGGGGGGAGGGGAGGAAGACTGCCTCTCAAGGCTGTTTTGAAAGAAGAGAAGAGAAGAATTTGGCCGGTTGTTAAACAGGAGGGAAAGCTTACAATTCAAACTAATTGGAGAATGTGATTTATGACCGTTAATTAGGGAGGAACTGTGCTTTTGATACTGTGTGCTTAGGGGAGAGGATGACCGTCTTACAGTGTTTCTCAACCTTGACAATTTTAAGGCATGTGGACTTCAACTCCCATGCTGGCTGTGGAATTCTGGGAGTTGAAGTCCACATGCCTTAAAATTGTCAAGGTTGAGAAACACTGGTGTAGAAGCGATGCTCTTTTGATTAAAGACTCCTTAACAGTGCCTCAAGGTTCTTTGAAGAATTGCATCTGTCGGAATCATGACATCTGAATTTTGACCACATGACCGTGGGGATGCTGCGATGGTCATAAGTATGAAAAACAGCCATTTTTTTCCCAGTGCCTTGTAACTTCGAACAGCACTAAACGAAATTGTTGTAACTCAAGGACTACCTGTATTATCCACGGCCTTCCTGTTTTTCCCAGACACTGTCTTTGGCCCCTCCTTGTAAAGCCATGCTTCCTCTCTGATTTCTCCAGGCTGGTCAGTGGGAACTCGGTGGAAGAGAAACTCTTAAAAAATGGGACCAAGGATCTGATCCGAGAAGTAGCTGCTCAGGGAAACGAGTACTCCATGGCCTTTCTAACGCAGGTAATCTCCTTGTTGAAAAGGGCAGGCAGGTTTTAGTTTGGGGCCGGTGGCTTTGGGGAAGTCTGACTACTTGACTGGCCCCAGAAAGGCTCGGGAAATGAAGGGGTGTAGAAATGAAAGATTCTCGTCCCAGCTTTCTGCCCACCTAGCGGTCCGAAAGCATGCAAAGGCGAGTAGATGAATAGGTACCACTTCGGTGAAAAAGGCAGCAGCGTTCATTGCACCTTTGGTGTAGAGTCGTGCTGGCCACATGGCCACAAAAATTGTCTTTAGACAACGCTGGCTCCCTCCGCCACGAAACGGAGCTGGGCACGCTCCCTAGAGCAGGGGTGGGGAACCTTGGCTCTTTGATGACTTGTGGACTTCAACTCCCAGAAGTCCACAAGTCCTAAAGGGGGACATAGTTCCCCACGCTGGCTCAGGAATTCTGGGAGTTGAAGTCCACAAGTCCTAAAGGGGTCATAGTTCCCCATGCTGGCTCAGGAATTCTGGGAGTTGAAGTCCACAAGTCCTAAAGGGGGGCATAGTTCCCCATGCTGGCTCATGAATTCTGGGAGTTGAAGTCCACAAGTCCTAAAGGGGGACATAGTTCCCCATGCTGGCTCAGGAATTCTGGGAGTTGAAGTCCACAAGTCCTAAAGGAGCCATAGTTCCCCATGCTGGCTCAGGAATTCTGGGAATTGAAGTCCACAAGTCCTAAAGGGGGACATAGTTCCCCATGCTGGCTCAGGAATTCTGGGAGTTGAAGGCCACAAGTCCTAAAGGGGGACATAGTTCCCCATGCTGGCTCAGGAATTCTGGGAGTTGAAGTCCACAAGTCCTAAAGGGGGACATAGTTCCCCATGCTGGCTCAGGAATTCTGGGAGTTGAAGTCCACAAGTCCTAAAGGAGCCATAGTTCCCCATGCTGGCTCAGGAATTCTGGGAGTTGAAGTCCACAAGTCCTAAAGGGGGACATAGTTCCCCATGCTGGCTCAGGAATTCTGGGAGTTGAAGGCCACAAGTCCTAAAGGGGGACATAGTTCCCCATGCTGGCTCAGGAATTCTGGGAGTTGAAGTCCACAAGTCCTAAAGGGGGCCATAGTTCCCCATGCTGGCTCAGGATTTCTGGGAGTTGAAGTCCACAAGTCCTAAAGGGGCCAGAGTTCCCCATGCTGGCTCAGGAATTCTGGGAGTTGAAGTCCACAAGTCCTAAAGGAGGACATAGTTCCCCATGCTGGCTCAGGAATTCTGGGAGTTGAAGTCCACAAGTCCTCAAAGAGCCAAGGTTCCCCACCCCTGCCCTAGAGTCAGACACGATTGGACAGGGGAAATTTTCACCTCTACCTAGGAACCAAGGTAAGCAAACAAGACAGGTGAAGATGGAATAAGCCTTCCCTTCCCTTCTCTCTGCAGCAAACAATTCAGGAACTTTTTGAAGTTCACTCACCGATGGAGGATTCGGGCTTCCGGGTGAAAGCCGAAGAATTCGTCATGCTGTCGCAAGAGCCGTCTCCATCCGAAACCATCTCTCCCAAAGTGGCCAGGCCCTTCATAGAGGTGAGGAAGGACACAGCTTTTCAGCGGATGTCAGAACGTGCGGAGCGTTCGTGTTTTGGATTTAATGGTTGAGAGTTGAGCTGCTGGGCGACACGTTCCTTTGGAAGGGTATCTTTAACGTCCAAGTGGTCCTCGACTTAACGACTGGCTGCTTAGCGACCCCTCGAACTTGCAAGTGACCCTTCCCAGGGCTACTTCTGCCCTGGTTCCGAAGTTCCAATGGCTGACCCCATTTGGGGCAGTCGGCAACCTGTGTTTACGGCTATTTCTTGCATCTTGCGGATCACGTGACCCCATTTTACGGCATTTTTGCCCCAAACCGGTATTTTTCTCCGGTTTTTGGCAAAACTGTTCAGTGGCAAACAATTGCTCCACTGAACCATCACAGTGTTTACTTATCCATCACCACCACAAAAATATATATATATTGTAAAATCAGGTCGATGATGTGATGACCTGCTTTACGACCATCGTGGCCTATGACAATCATGGGTAGGCTTCATCCTGGTTGTAAGTTGAGAACTACACATATTATTTCCGTTGATAGATCAATTCACAAAGTGTGCACCTTTGCTTCTTTGGGCAAACAAACTTAACGTATTCCCGTTATATAAAATCCATATTTTTCTGGTGCAGAATTAGATTTGAAAACACCAGAGGTAGTTACGCCTCTTATTCCATGCTGGATTGGTGGCAAAACTCCCATCAATCTCCCCTTGCCCTCTACTCTCCACCCATCCCTCTTTGGGTTATCGTATTGATGTCTTCTCATTGTGCTCCTTTTCAGTGTTTATCGTTGTGTTATTTTACTTCCTTTTCATAATAATAATAATAATAATAATAATAATAATAATAATAATAATAATAATAATAATAATAATAAAGTTGGAAGGGACCTTGGAGGTCATCGAGTCCAAGCCCCTGCTCAGGCAGGAAACCCTATACCATTTCAGACAAATGGCTGTCCAGTCTCTTCTTAAAAACTTCCAGTGTTGGAGCATTCACCGCTTCTGGAGGCAGGTTGTTCCACTGGTTAATTGTTCTAACTGTCAGGAAGTTTCTCCTTAGTTCTAGGTTGCTTCTCTCCTTGGTTAGTTTCTTGTCCTGCCTTCCGGTGCTTTGGAGAATAGCCTGACTCCCTCTTCTTTGGGGCAGCCCCTGAGATATTGGAACACTGCTATCATGTCCCCCCTCGTCCTTCTCTTCGTTAAACTAGACATACCCAATTCCAGCAGCCGTTCCTTATATGCTTTAGCCTCCAGTCCCCTAATCATCTTTGTTGCTCTTCTCTGCACTCTTTCCAGAGTCTCAACATCCCTTTTACATCGTGGCGACCAAAAACCCTTTTTAATGTCGTGAGCCGCCTAGAATAGCCGCCACAGCGAGATAGGCAGCAAATAAATTTAACGAATGTATCTAATATGTGCTATCAGTACAGGGTGAGGAGGAAAAAAAATAAAAAAGGATGCTTTGTGTCTTCCAAAGGCCCTGAAAAGCACCGAACGAGAGGAAGAGGAGAAGGAAGAGAAGGAAGAGGACGAGGAGGAGTGGAACTCACGCGTTCTGGATGGGGAGAGCGAATCGGCCATGAAGCCTCTGGTTTCAGAACTCGGAAAGGCACAATATCTTGAGGAACCGTCTCTGCTGAAGGAGCTGGTGGCTGTGGTTGATCAGGTGCCCTTGGTTTCCATCTATATTTTCAATCCTGATCCAAAGAAGCAGTTCCTTTTGCTATCTATTTGTCTGTTCTTGTGCTTTTTAATTAGTGAGGGGACTCCTGGCTTCTACCTGGACCGGCCCTTGCAGTTTTCTTGGCATGACTACTCAGTTTCCCTTGCTACCTTCTTCTAAAGATTAGACAGAAGGACTGGCCTAAGATTGCCCCTTCTGGCTTCAGGCCAAAGACAGAACTAGAATTCTCAAATCTCCCAGTTTCTAGCCTGGCTCTCCGTTTTTACGCCTTGCTTATCATTATTATTATTTTTAATTAATGCATCTGATTTTTTTCCCAGCAAGCATTCTGCTCTAAGAAAAAAAATAGATGCTTCTTTTAAGATTGGGCTAGAGCGGTCCAAATTGTCCGTTCTTTTGCTTTTTAAAAGAGTTTAAAAGATTTTCGGAAGATTTATGCCCCTTTCGAAACCAAGCCCTTGTAGCTGAAGAAGAAGTTGCATTCTCAGTTTGATAAACAGAGTGTGGCTCTACTTATCAAGTGACTCCAAATTAATGCAAACCAAGCATGTTTTTTTTTAAAATCCTTCTTATTGGCGTTCTGCTGCCCACTTCAAAGGTCATTAATCTGTTGCCCGTTAATATTTGAATTGGTCGTGCTATGCCTTCTCTTTGCCTTTTTTCAGCTCACCCCCATTGAAAAGTATGCCTTGAATTATCTGGAATTCTTTCATGCTTCTGCTGAGGAGAATGAATCCAAAGAAAACGAGGTAAGCTCTGTTTATTTACTTACTTGTGTTTATTCACATGCATTCTGCCTTTACTGTTTTTACAAATAACTCAAGGCGGCAAACATATCCAACGCACCTTCCTCCTCCTATTTCCCCCACAACCACAACCGTGTGAGATGGGTTGGGATGAGAGGGAGTGACTGTCCTAAAGTCATCCAGCTGGCTTTCATGGCTAAGGCAGGATTAGAACTCACTGTCTCCTGGTGACTGGCTCACAATCACCCAGATGGTTTTCATGGCTAAGGCAAAACTAGAACTCCCAGTCTCCTGGTGATTGGTCCAAAATCTCCCAGCCAACTTTCCTGCCTAAGGCAGGACTAGAACTCACTGTCTCCTGGTGATTGGTCCAAAGTCACCCAGCTGGCTTTCATGGCCAAGACAAAACTAGAACTCCCAGTCTCCTGGTGATTGGTCCAAAGTCACCCAGCCAACTTTCCTGCCTAAGGCAGGACTAGAACTCACCCTCTCCTTGTGATTGGCTCAAAGTCACCCAACTGGCTTTCATGGCTAAGGCAAAACTAGAACTCCCAGTCTCCTGGTGATTGGTCCAAAGTCACCCAGCCAACTTTCCTGCCTAAGGCAGGACTAGAACTCACCCTCTCCTTGTGATTGGCTCAAAGTCACCCAGCTGGCTTTCATGGCTTAACTAGAACTCCCAGTCTCCTGATGATTGGTCCAAAGTGTCCCAGCCAATTTTCCTGCCTAAGGCAGGACTAGCTCTCCTGGTGATTGGCTCAAAGTCACCCAACTGGCTTTCATGGCTAAGGCAGAACTAGAACTCCCAGTCTCCTGGTGATTGGCCCAAAGTCTCCCAGCCAACTTTCCTGCCTAAGGCAGGACTACAACTTACGGACTCCCGTTTTCTAGCCTGGTGCCTTAACCACCAGACCAAACGGCCTGGCTGTTGATATGCTGGGAAGTAGGAGCGCTAACACGATTGTGCTCTTATCAGTCTCACTTGTCAAAGGAAGCCAACATTTCCAGCCCCCTTCAACAGACACAGGCATCCTCTGAAGCCCCCCAGGCAGTCATTTTATGCAGAAATATCGTACCAGTGGCGCGTTGGGTGCAGGCTCTCCCAGAACCTACTTTTTCTGCTTTTTACTGGATTTTCTGTTTTTTCCTGCCTAGGTGGAAGTCAGGACAGCAAAACGGAAATGGGAGACTCGGCATCTGAAAGGGCTGAAAGAGGAAGAGGAGAAAACATTTCTGCAAGGGAAGGAGGAAGAACTTTTCACGTACACGCGAGAGGACGCCTACAACAAGGTAAATCCCGTCGTCTGGAAGCTCTGGAAATATTTCCAGACTCGTGCTTGTTGCGCTTTCCCGTCCCAATCGCCGTCCGCCGTCTTTTCCAATGTCGCCCTTCTCCCGTTGCCGTCAATCAACTTCTCCCACTTAGCGCCAGGATGTTCAGGAGTGGGAAGCCGATCTGGCGGCAGCTGTCTCCCTATTTTGATCTGGCTGTTAAGAGGGGTGGTAAGACTTGGGGTACATTTGTCATAACATTAGAACTGACTGCACCTCTCTCTGCCCTCTCTCTCCCCACCAACCACCATCCCTGCTGGTACTACAGGAGTATTTTTACGAAGGACCAGATGGACAAACTGAAATAATGCCAGTAAGTCCTTCTCTTTCTCCTTCTCCTTCTCCCATTCTCCTCCTCCTTCCATTTTCCTCTTCCCATCCTCCTCTCCTCCTCCTTCTCCATCCTCTCCTCCTCCCATCCTCCTTTTCCTCCCATCCTCCTCCATCCTCTCCTCCTCCCATCCTCCTCCTCCTATTCTCCTTTTCCTCCCATCCTTCTCCTTCTTCTCCTCCTCCCATTCTCTTCCTCCTCCTTCCATTTTCCTCTTCCCATCCTCCTCTCCTCCTTCTCCATCCTCTCCTTCTCCATCCTCTCCTCCTCCCATCCTCCTCCTCCTATTCTCCTTTTCCTCCCATCCTTCTCCTTCTCCCATTCTCTTCCTCTTCCTCCTTCCATTTTCCTCTTCCCATCCTCTTCCTCCCATCCTCCTCTTCTCCATCCTCTACTCCTCCCATCCTCCTCCTCCTATTCTCCTTTTCCTTCCATCCTTCTCCTTCNCCCCTCCTCCTCCTCCTCCTCCTCCTCCTCCTCCTCCAGTGAAACACACAAGTATGTATATCCCTGTACAGTTTAGGGAACAAGGGTAACTTTCTCCTGATGCTTTTTGCAGCTTTGGACTCCACCCACCCCACCACAGGATGACAACGACATTTACATTGACTCGGTCATGTGTCTGATGTACGAGCCGGTCCCCATCCCAGAATCCAAGCTGCCTCCCGTGTACGTCAGGAAAGAGCGCAAAAGGCACAAGACCGACCCTTCCAGTAAGCTTTGCGCGGGGTTTGGGCTCCGTCTGCCTTCTGCCTTGTGTATCGGCTGCACCTCCCGTCCCCTTTGCCTGGAAGCTAATTATGGCTCCATCCAAGTCAACTTCCTGGCTCCAGGCTGTACCTGTTTGGGCCAGGCTGCCCTCTTGTTTGTCTCTTCACACACACACACACACACACTCACATAAACACACAGAGAGAAAGAGACAATTCTCTAGTTCTCCTGCTGACTGCGGCCATCCTTCTCTCCCAGCCGTCGGAAGGAAGAAGAAGCAGCGCCACGGAGAGGTGGTCATCCCTCCTCGCTCCCTCTTTGACCGCGCCACTCCAGGGATGCTGAAAGTGCGACGGGAAGGCAAGGAGCAAAAGAAGAACATCCTGCTCAAACAGCAGACCCCCTTTGCCAAGCCCTTGCCCACCCTGGTCAAGCCGGCAGCCGAGGCCGGCCAGGATAACCCCGAGTGGCTGATCAGCGAAGACTGGGCTCTCCTGCAGGTGAGGGGTGGTCTACCAAACCAACTACAAAGCGATCCCAGAACAGAACAGAATCTTGGAGGTCTTCTAATCCAGCCCCCTGCTCAAGCAGGAGAACCTATACCATTTCAGACTAGGGGGTGGGGGGGGGCAACCTATTCGCCAAAGGATGAAGGCAGGACAAGAAGCAACGGATGGAGCCTTATCCTTCCTTCCTTCCTTCCTTCCTTCCTTCCTTCCTTCCTCTTTCTCATTGTTCTTCCTTCCTTCCCTCCCATCTTCCTTCCTTCCTCCTTCTCATTGTTCTTCCTTCCTTCCCTCCCATCTTCCTTCCTTCCTTCTTTCCTATTGTTCTTCCTTCCCTCCCATCTTCCTTCCTTCCTTCCTTCTCATTGTTCTTCCTTCCTTCCCTCCCATCTTCCTTCCTTCCTTCCTCCTTCTCATTGTTCTTCCTTCCCTCCCATCTTCCTTCCTTCCTTCCTTCCTTCCTTCTCATTGTTCTTCCTTCCTTCCCTTCCATCTTCCTTCCTTCCTTCCTCCTTCTCATTGTTCTTCCTTCCCTCCCTCCCATCTTCCTTCCTTCCTTCCTTCCTTCCTTCCTTCCTTCCTTCCTTCCTTCTCATTGTTCTTCCTTCCTTCCCTTCCATCTTCCTTCCTTCCTCCTTCTCATTGTTCTTCCTTCCTTCCCTCCCATCTTTCTTCCTTCCTTCCTTCCTTCCTCCTCATTGTTCTTCCTTCCCTCCCATCTTCCTTCCTTCCTTCCTCCTTCTCATTGTTCTTCCTTCCTTCCCTCCCATCTTCCTTCCTTCCTTCCTTCCTTCCTTCCTTCCTTCCTTCCTTCCTTCCTTCCTTCCTCATTGTCTTCCTTCCCTCCCATCTTCCTCCCTCCCTCCCTCCCCTCCTCCCTCACTGGAGATTTTCAAGAAGAGACTGGACAGCCATTGGTCTGAAGTGCTAGAGGGTCTCCTGCTGGAGCAGAGGGTTGGACTCCCAAGGCCCTTTCCCGTTATTCCGTATTTTGATACCTTCCTCTCGGCCTTTCCACCTTTACTCCAGGCCGTCAAGCAGCTGCTGGAGCTCCCACTCAACCTGGCCATCATGTCCCCCGCCCACACCCCCAACTGGGACCTGGTGAGCGACGTGGTCAACTCCTGCAGCCGGGTTTACCGCTCCCCCAA
This sequence comes from Protobothrops mucrosquamatus, assembly GCF_001527695.2. Classification (NCBI taxonomy): domain Eukaryota; kingdom Metazoa; phylum Chordata; class Lepidosauria; order Squamata; family Viperidae; genus Protobothrops; species Protobothrops mucrosquamatus. The sequence continues at coordinate 59,836 of NW_015390543.1, read as the reverse complement.
GCAGTGCCGCAACCGCTACGAAAACATTGTCATTCCCCGCGAAGAAGGGAAGGTGAGTGCCAGCCCAAACGGGGCCGCTTCTCTGAGCCTGCGGCCGAACGGGGGTGGAGGGGGGGCCAAGCCGGGCCCGCTCCGAAACCCGTTCGAAGCGGTTCCCTCTCTGTGTGACCGTGTGTGTGTGTGCCTGTGTGTGTGATGCTTTGGTGTGGTGCTTTATCCTCCTCCTCCTCCTCCTTGTTCTTTTTAAAAGAAATATTCTTATTATTTTGCTTGTTAAGAAATTGCTAAGATGTTCCCGCGACCGCCCGGCTGCCCTCTTGAGCTAGGTCCAATCCTGATGCCTCTTTGACGGACGGGCACGGAGACTGAGACCCAGGAGTTTGTGCCAAGGCTTTCCAGCATGCTCCCCACTTCTTTTTGGGGGTCCCATCGGGGATGACGGAGCCTGTCTCTCTCCCCCCACTCCCCCCCTAGGCCTTGTGCCTGCCCCTCCTTTGCCCACGACTCCACGAAGGACTTCTTTGAATTATTATGAATTATTATTATGGAGATTGCTGTCCCAAAGGTGCCTTTTTTTTTTTCCAAAAGGCACCTGGACTTCCTTTGTTTTTCCCAGACCTTGTTTTTCCTCCCCCCCTCCCTTTTCTTTGATAATGATTTTATTACTATTTTTTTTTTAATTTTTGTGACACTAATCGCCTTCCCCAAACCCGTGGCGGAAAGTCAAAACTTTGCTTCTTATTTTACAGCTTATGTATGAAGCGAATCCTAAGAAGAAGACTAAAAGCATTTATAAGGTGTGCACTTATAAATTGTTGTTCCAATGCAGACAGTTCCGACTCTCTTTAGGCGTCCGCAGAGATGGGACCCAAGCCGAAGTAGGAACCGGTCCATATTTCCCCACCTGAACCCCCTCCACCCAATTCAACACCCTTTCAAAGCCTTCCGCCTTTTTAATTTTCGCATTCCCGACGCAGTAGATCGTGATTCGTGGTCCCTTTTGTGTCTCCAGCATGCGGTTGAGCAATTTCCTCACCCGGTTTGAATATCATCTTTTTTTTTTTAAATTATTGTTTAGGGGAAAAAAAGAGAAAAGAAAAGAACAATAGAATCCATCCACCTCCCCAGAAATGACACCTCATTCCTCATGAATTTTTTTTTTCCTTTCTTTCTTGCTTTTTTTTAATTTTTGGGGTTTCAGTTAATACAATTTTGGTTACTAGCTGGGGTTTTTTTTGTTTTTTTTATTTTATTTTTTTACTTTTCATTTTGAAATCTGATTGCTTTGCAGAACTTTAATGAATTAATCCCTGCAACACCCCTTCAGGTAACGTATCACCTCCTCTCCACCCCACCCACCCCCTTCAAATTAACCCCTGCAGAATTTGAGCATCACGTTAGCTGTAGCTGTATTGTTAGGAGACGCAGCGGTCCTTCTGAGTGGTTCTCTACAAATTGGATAACCCACATAACACACAAACACACCAATGAGGGGAGCAAAGCTCTGGAGCCCTCTTTCTCACATCACAAATATTAAGCCTTTTCTTCCCAGGGCAGGGGGGAAAAAACACCCCCCCAAACCTTTGAAAGGTTTGTGAGGTTGCAAATGAACAGTTTGCAAGTTGATTAGCAGACCGACATTTCAAGATAAAAGCTCCATATCTCTGTGTGTGGGGGGGTGTTTGCCCGCGCACAGATGCGTGGCCAAGTTCGAGCATCACACTAAGCCTTCATTTGGTTGGCTCGATTTGGACTTTACAGGTTGCATAGATCTGGCCCTGTGGAGTTTATCAGTTGTGGTTTTCCGCCTAGCCCGATGGTGTTATGGCAGGGCGTTGTGGCTTGTTCGGCAAACTGTTTTGTTTTTTTTAAAAAAAAAATAATAATCTGATTTTCTCTGTGATGGGGAAAACCTTCCTGCGTTTGAGGAATGGCCCAAGAGAATTTGCTCTTTTTGTGGCAACCCTAAAGGCTGTATTGGAACTAGCTTGTCATAAATGTTGATGCTACACCCAGCTGTGTTTAGTTCTGGAAATCAAAAATCAGAGGTCAGGCAATGAAGAGATCAATAAGCAGTCATTCTTCCAGTTCATTATCCTAAGACGTGGGGAAACACACATTCAAAATTACGTTAGGCTTTCCTCCCTTCTTCATTGGAGTTAACTCTTGTCTAATTATCCAGACAGTATCCTCTGGTCTAGATGGAATCTATATGCTGGCTGGGGAATTCTGGGAGTTGAAGTCCTCATTTATTAAAATTGCCCACATACAGAAACATTGGCTTAAAGCAGGAGGAGTCTTCAAACTTGGCCCTTTTATGACTTGTGGACTTCAACTCCCAGAATTCCTCAGCCAGGCCCTGGCTCAAAGCCTTGGTTAAACCCATTGATCTCCAGTAATCATAAAGTGTTAATCTAGGGAAGCCAGACCCAAGGGAATTCTGGGNCCCACCTCCTCCCACCTCCTCCTCCCATCCTCCTCTCCTACTCCTTTTCCCATCCTCTCCTGCTCCCATCCTCTCCTCCTCTTCCTCCCCTCCTCCTCCCCTCCTCCTTTTCCTTCCATCCTCCTCCCCCTCTTCCTCCTCCTCCTCCTCCTCCTCCTCCTCCTCCAGTGAAACACACAAATATGTATATCCCTGTACAGTTTAGGGAACAAGGCTAACTTTCTCCTGATGCTTTTTGCAGCTTTGGACTCCACCCACCCCACCGCAGGATGACAACGACATTTACATTGACTCGGTCATGTGTCTGATGTACGAGCCGGTCCCCATCCCAGAATCCAAGCTGCCTCCCGTGTACGTCAGGAAAGAGCGCAAAAGGCACAAGACCGACCCTTCCAGTAAGCTTTGCGCGGGGTTTGGGCTCCGTCTGCCTTCTGCCTTGTGTATCGGCTGCACCTCCCGTCCCCTTTGCCTGGAAGCTAATTATGGCTCCATCCAAGTCAACTTCCTGGTTCCAGGCTGTACCTGTTTGGGCCAGGCTGCCCTCTTGTTTGTCTCTTCACACACACACACACACACACTCACATAAACACACAGAGAGAAAGAGAGAGACAATTCTCTAGTTCTCCTGCTGACTGTGGCCATCCTTCTCTCCCAGCCGCCGGAAGGAAGAAGAAGCAGCGTCACGGAGAGGTGGTCATCCCTCCTCGCTCCCTCTTTGACCGCGCCACTCCAGGGATGCTGAAAGTGCGACGGGAAGGCAAGGAGCAAAAGAAGAACATCCTGCTCAAACAGCAGACCCCTTTTGCCAAGCCCTTGCCCACCCTGGTCAAGCCGGCAGCCGAAGCCGGCCAGGATAACCCCGAGTGGCTGATCAGCGAAGATTGGGCTCTCCTGCAGGTGAGGGGTGGTCTACCAAACCGACCAGAGAACGATCCCAGAACAGAACAGAATCTTGGAGGTCTTCTAATCCAGCCCCCTGCTCAAGCAGGAGAACCTATACCATTTCAGACTGGGGGGGCGGGTGAGCGGGCGGGGGCAACCTATTCTCCAAAGTAACTGAAGGCAGGACAAGAAGCAACAGATGGAGCCTTATCAGAGAGAGAAGCAACCTAGAAATAAGGAGGAATTTCCTGACAGTGAGAACAATTAACCAGTGGAACAACCTGCCTCCAGAAGTTGGGGGTGCTCCATCACTGGAGGTTTCCATGAAGAGACTGGACAGCCACTTGTCCGGAATGTCATAGGGTCTCCTGCCTTGAACAGGACGTTTGACTAAGAAGACATTAAGCATTTCTGGGTGCTCCGTCACTGGACGTTTTCGAGGAGAAATTGAGCAGTGATTTGTCTAGAATGGTAGAGGGTCGCCTGCTTAAGCAGGGGGTTGGACTAGAAGACCTCCTAGGTCCCTTTCAACTCTGTATTCTGTTTTCCTTCCTTTCCTTCCTTCCTTCCTCCCTCCCTCCCTCCTTCCCTCCTTCTCATTGTTCTTCCTTCCCTCCTTCTCTCCCATCTTCCTTCCTTCCTCCCTCCCTCCCTCCTTCTCATTGTTCTTCCTTCCTTCCCTCCCATCTTCCTTCCTTCCCTTCCTTCCTTCCTTCCTCCTTCTCATTGTTCTTCCTTCCTTCCTTCCTATCTTCCTTCCTCCTTCTCATTGTCTTCCTTCCCTTCCTTCCTTCCTTCCTTCCTTCCTTCCTTCCTTCCTTCCTTCCTTCCTTCCTTCCTCCTTCTCTTTCTTCTTCCTTCCTTCCTTCCTTCCTTCCTCCCTCCCTCCCTCCTTCTCATTGTTCTTCCTTCCTTCCCTCCCATCTTCCTTCCTTCCCTTCCTTCCTTCCTTCCTCCTTCTCATTGTTCTTCCTTCCCTCCCTCCCTCCCTCCCTCCCTCCCCTCCTCCCTCACTGGAGGTTTTCAAGAAGAGACTGGACAGCCATTGGTCTGAAGTGGTTGAGGGTCTCCTGCTGGAGCAGAGGGTTGGACTCCCAAGGCCCCTTCCCGTTATTCCGTATTTTGATACCTTCCTCTCGGCCTTTCCACCTTTACTCCAGGCCGTCAAGCAGCTGCTGGAGCTCCCACTCAACCTGGCCATCATGTCCCCCGCCCACACCCCCAACTGGGACCTGGTGAGCGACGTGGTCAACTCCTGCAGCCGGGTTTACCGCTCCCCCAAGCAGTGCCGCAACCGCTACGAAAACATCGTCATTCCCCGCGAAGAAGGGAAGGTGAGTGCCAGCCCAAACGGGGCCGCTTCTCTGAGCCTGCGGCCGAACGGGGGTGGAGGGGGGGCCAAGCCGGGCCCGCTCCGAAACCCGTTCGAAGCGGTTCCCTCTCTGTGTGACCGTGTGTGTGTGTGCCTGTGTGTGTGATGCTTTGGTGTGGTGCTTTATCCTCCTCCTCTTCCTCCTTCTTCTTTTTAAAAGAAATATTCTTATTATTTTGCTTGTTAAGAAATTGCTAAGATGTTCCCGCGACCGCCCGGCTGCCCTCTTGAGCTAGGTCCAACCCTGATGCCTCTTTGACGGACGGGCACGGAGACTGAGACCCAGGAGTTTGTGCCAAGGCTTTCCAGCATGCTCCCCACTTCTTTTTGGGGGTCCCATCAGGGATGACAGAGCCTGACTCTCCCCCCCACTCTCCTTCCAGGCCTTGTGCCTGCCCCTCCTTTGCCCACGACTCCACGAAGGACTTCTTTGAATTATTATGAATTATTATTATGGAGATTGCTGTCCCAAAGGTGCTTTTTTTTTCCCCAAAAGGCACCTGGACTTCCTTTGTTTTTCCCAGACCTTGTTTTTCTCCCCCCCCCTCCCTTTTCTTTGATGATGATTTTATTACTATTTTTTTTTTTAATTTTTGTGACACTAATCGCCTTCCCCAAACCCGTGGCGGAAAGTCAAAACTTTGCTTCTTATTTTACAGCTTATGTATGAAGCGAATCCTAAGAAGAAGACTAAAAGCATTTATAAGGTGTGCACTTATAAATTGTTGTTCCAATGCAGACAGTTCCGACTCTCTTTAGGCGTCCGCAGAGATGGGACCCAAGCCGAAGTAGGAACCGGTCCATATTTCCCCACCTGAACCCCCTCCACCCAATTCAACACCCTTTCAAAGCCTTCCGCCTTTTTAATTTTCGCGTTCCCGACGCAGTAGATCGTGATTCGTGGTCCCTTTTGTGTCTCCAGCATGCGGTTGAGCAATTTCCTCACCCGGTTTGAATATCATCTTTTTTTTTTTTTTTAAATTATTGTTTAGGGGAAAAAAGAGAAAAGAAAAGAACAATAGAATCCATCCACCTCCCCAGAAATGACACCTCATTCCTCATGAATTTTTTTTTTCCTTTCTTTCTTTCTTTTTTTTAATTTTTGGGGTTTCAGTTAATACAATTTTGGTTACTAGCTGGGGTTTTTTTTTGGTTTTTTTTTATTTTATTTTTTTACTTTTCATTTTGAAATCTGATTGCTTTGCAGAACTTTAATGAATTAATCCCTGCAACACCCCTTCAGGTAACGTATCACCTCCTCTCCACCCCACCCACCCCCTTCAAATTAACCCCTGCAGAATTTGAGCATCACGTTAGCGGTAGCTGTATTGTTAGGAGACGCAGTGGTCCTTCTGAGTGGTTCTCTACAAATTGGATAACCCACATAACACACAAACACACCAATGAGGGGACAAAGCTCTGGAGCCCTCTTTCTCACATCACAAATATTAAGCCTTTTCTTCCCAGGGGAGGGGGGAAAAACACCCCCCAAACCTTTGAAAAGTTTGTGAGGTTGCAAATGAACAGTTTGCAAGTTGATTAGCAGACCGACATTTCAAGATAAAAGCTCCATGTCTCTGTGTGTGTGGGTGTGTTTGCCCGCGCACAGATGCGTGGCCAAGTTCGAGCATCACTCTAAGCCTTCATTTGGTTGGCTCGATTTGGACTTTACAGGTTGCATAGATCTGGCCCTGTGGAGTTTATCAGTTGTGGTTTTCCGCCTAGCCCGATGGTGTTATGGCAGGCCGTTGTGGCTTGTTCAGCAAACTGTTTTGTTTTGTTTTTTAAAAAATAATCTGATTTTCTCTGTGATGGGGAAAACCTTCCTGCGTTTGAGGAATGGCCCAAGAGAATTTGCTCTTTGTGTGGCAACCGTAAAGGCTGTATTGGAACTAGCTTGTCATAAATGTTGATGCTACAATCAGCTGTGTTTAGTTCTGGAAATCAAAAATCAGAGGTCAGGCAATGAAGAGATCAATAAGCAGTCATTCGCCTCTTCCAGTTCATTATCCTAAGACGTGGGGAAACACACATTCAAAATTACGTTAGGCTTTCCTCCCTTCTTCATTGGAAGAACTAATTATCCATTGAAAGAATTATCTAATTATCCATTGGAAGAATTATCTAATTATTTAATTACTGTCTAATTATCCAGACAGTAACCTCTGGTCTAGATGGAATCTATATGCTGGCTGGGGAATTCTGGGAGTTGAAGTCCGCATTTATTAAAATTGCCCACATACAGAAACATTGGCTTAAAGCAGGAGGAGTCTTCAAACTTGGCCCTTTTATGACTTGTGGACTTCAACTCCCAGAATTCCTCAGCCAGGCCCTGGCTCAAAGCCTTGGTTAAACCCATTGATCTCCAGTAATCATAAAGTGTTAATCTAGGGAAGCCAGACCCAAGGGAATTCTGGGAGTTGAAGTCCACACTCTCGGAAAGATGCCCAGGTTGAGAAACACTGTTAATAGCCTCATAATTGGAGGACGCCAGATTAGGGAAGATTGCTGTGTTGAAACTCCCACAAGGGTTGGTGTATAGACCAGTGCCTCCCCGTGTCTTTCCATTTTGCTCCCCATATGAAGTTTTGTCATTTGTTCACGTTTAGACAAAGAACAGTCGCCCGCTTCGGACCAACCAGCTGTACGCCCAGGACGAAGGTGCCTCGCACACCCATCTCTACACAAACCATTTCGAGATCATGAAATTAATCGCTGGGAAGAGGAGCCCGCCCATCAAACCCCTGTAAGTTCATAAAGGAACACTAGGGAGAAAATGAGTCCTTTCCATACTTAATAGGCCTGAATCCAGTAGACAGTCCCCAGGGGTGATATTGATAAAGAAGAACCAGGTGTAGTGGGGAGGATCTTAACACCCCAGAAGACAAGCTCAGGATCCCAACAGATCTTGACAGGCTTGAGCAAAGGGGCCCTATCCCACAAAATGAACTTTAATGTGGAGAAAAGCAAGGTTTTACACCTGGATAAGAAAAACCAAAAATACAAGTACAGATTAGATGTGAAACCTGGCTCAAAAACAGTAACCGTGAGAGGGACCTTGGAGTCCTAGTGGATGATCCCTTAAACAGGAGTCAGCCGTGTGCGGCAGCAGCCAAAAAAGCTAATACAATCCTTGGTTGCATAAACAGAGGCACAGAATCAAAATCACGCGAAGCATTAGTACTGCTTTATAAAGCCTTAGTAAGGCCACACCTGGAATACTGCATCCAGTTTTGGTCACCACATCGCAAAAAAGATGTTGAGACTTTGGGGGGGAAAAGTGCAAAGAAGAGCAACTAAGATGATTAAAGGCCTGGAGACCGAAGCATGTGAAGAACGGTTGCAGGACTTGGGTTTGGCTAGTCTAGAGAAAAGAAGGATGAGGGTGGGGGGGACATGATAGCAATATTCCAGAATTTGAGAGGAAGGGGTCAACTTAATTCTCCAAAGCACCAGAGGGCAGGACAAGAAACAATGGATGGAAACTAATCAAGGAGAGAAGCAACCTGGAATTAAGGAGAAACTTCCTAACACTGAGGACAGTCATAAGTTATTAGCTTGCCTTCAGAAGTTGTAGGTGCTTCATCCCTGGTGGTTTTTAAGAAGAATGGACAGCCACTTGTCTGAAATGATACAGGGTCTCCTGCTTGAGCAGGGGGCTGGACTAGAAGTCCTCCAAGGCCCCTTCCAGCTCTATTCTGATTTGGATTGATTGAGACAGGGAGTTCTAAATCCTGCTTAAGGCATGAAAGTTGACTTTGGATCAGTTACCAGGAGATTGTGAGTCCTAGTCCCACCTTAGGCACAGAAGCCAGTTGAGTGACTTTGAGCAAATCACCAGGAGACAGCGAGTTATAGTTCCACCTTAGGCAGGAAAGCCAGTTGGGTGCATTTGGGCCAGTCCCTCTCTCTCATGCCAGCCTATCTCACAGGTACTGTATGTTGTGGTGAAAATAGGAGAAGGAAAAAAGTATTAGGTACGTTCACCACCTCGTGTTACTTTTAAAGTAGTAAGGGGCAGGATAAAAATCTAATCAACTAGAAATACAGCCTCGTGTTACATAATAGAAGTGTGCACTCAAGACAAGCATGAGGAATGTCTTAACGAACAAAAGATGTGCCTGGATAGGCCCCCTTCTGAGGTTCACTTGGGGTACTAATTTGTCTGCTTAAGCTGATTCCTCCATTTCAAACTTGGATTGGCATCTAATTACAGGTGGCGTTTTTAAATTGCGTGACTTTCCAACAAAGCCTCTTTTTGGGTTGTTTTATTTCAGACTTGGCATGAACCCTTTCCAGAAAAATCCAAAACACACTTCGGTCCTTGCAGAAAGGTAAGACGTTGCAAGACAAGGTAGAAAAAAAAACAAGGATCTCTAGATCCTTGTCACCAAACTTGGCAACTTTTAAGACTTGTGGACTTCAATTCCCAGAATTCCTCAGCCAGCCATGCTGGCTGGGGAATTCTGGGAGTTGAAGTCTACGAGTCTTGCAAGTTGCCAAGTTTGGAGAGCCTTGATCTAGAGTTCAGAATATTTACCCCAACATCTTCTTATTCTAGTCAGGTGTTATATGTACGCAACGTAGCACTGAAATCATCAGGGTTTAATTAACTTGCTTCATGCCTATTTTTCTTTTCTTTTAGAATATCTGACTTGGCTCGCTTGCTCAATCGTTCATTCATTTATTCATGTACTCATTCACTCATTCGTCATATATTTCTATACTACCCACCTGACCTAACTGACTCTTTATTTATTATTTTGTATCTATTACCTGTCTATTTTTCCTCTGTTTCTAGCGGCATCAACTATGATAAGCCCCTGCCTCCGATTCAAGTTGCGTCTCTCCGGGCAGAACGCATCGCAAAGGAAAAGAAGGTATGTCGAAAGAGAAAGAGAGAGATTGTGTTTATAATTCTTGGGCCTATTTGCAGATCATACTAGTCCTTCCTTCCTTCCTTCCTTC
>NW_015390543.1:35660-49592 GCF_001527695.2 Protobothrops mucrosquamatus | reverse complement strand
TCCTTCCTTCCTTCCTTCCTTCCTTCCTTCCTTCCTTCCTTCCCCCCCTCCCTCCCTCCTCCTCTCCATAAATTCCACTCCCTTCTAGCACTGATGATGTTACCTAGTTGGGTCATGAAACGTTCCCGCTAGAAAATTACCAAGCTCAGAGAACACCAAGGACCCCATATTAACTAGGTAATTGGAGGCTGGTCCTTCCTGCTCAGCCCTAGACAGAAGGAAGCAAGCTCAGACCACATCTGGACGCCTTGCCAAGGAAATGGCAGCCCCCCCCCCCCCGCAGGAGAGGCTCTACTGCCAACTCTTTGGCTCTCTTCTTCTTTCCAGGCTCTGGCAGAACAACAGAGAGCTCAACAACAAAACGCCCCACAGCAACCGCAGGGGCAGCAACAACAGCAGCAACCCCAGCAATCCGGACAGCAAGCCGCTCAGCCAATGGCGGGGCAGCAAGGGCAGACTCAGCCCCAGGGGCAAGGCCAAGGCATCCAGCAGCCCCAGGGGGGGCTGCAGGCAGCCGCGACCACCGTGGCAAACACCGCTGTGTTGGTAAGAGCCTCCCGCGAGCTGGCCAAGAGGCCGGGAAAGGCTCGGGGTAGGCAACCGAGGGTCCCCAAAGCAACCCCTGGATTTTATGCGTGGCTTTTGGGGAGATTCCTCTCCCTACTCGGAGGTTCGGAGAGATTACACGATTCACGCTAAATGGTGTAGCGGTGAGGCAAGGAGACGGGGGAGTTCTAGCCCTGCCTTAGGCGTGAAAGCCAGCTAGGCGACTTTGGGCCAATCAGGAGGACACTGTGAGTTGTAGTCCCACTTTGGGCATGGAAGCCGGCTGGGTGACTTTGGCCCAATCACCTGGCGACAGTGAGTTCTAGTCCTGCCTTAGGCATGAAAGACAGCTGGGTGACTTTGGCTCAATCATCTGGTGACGGTGAGTTCTAGTCCCGCCTTAGGCATGAAAGCCGGCTGGGTGACTTTGGCCCAATCAGCAGGAAACTGTCAGTTCTAGTCCTGCTTTAGGCATGAAAGCTGGCTGGGTGACTCTGGGTCAATCATCTGGATGTGGTGAGTTCTAGTCCTGCCTTACCCATGAAAGCTGGCTGGCTTGGCCCAACTCACCTCACGGGATTGTTGTTGTGGGGAGAATAGGAGGAAAAAGGAATAACACATACGTTCGCCGCCCTGAGTTACTAACACTGACCCCATCAGGCCCATTAATGCTGGGAAAATATCTGGAGGGGATCAGGAGAGTCTGTCCCTGCTTCCTCTCATACCAATGTGGATGCCTTCTCTCTCCAGGCTGGAACCATGAAACCCACAGTGACTGGGACCAGCATACAGACAGGTATATTCAGCCAGTCCTTGCAAAGGGGAAAGTGGCAGAATACATGTTCCCACCCTCCCCCCCCCACACACAATTTCTGCCCCACCTGCAACCCGAGTGACCTCAGCTTTCCTTTCAGCCACCGTGAGCGTCAACACCATGACTGGGGTCCCCGCGACGACGTTTCAACCCATCAACAAGCGGTTGGCCTCACCCATTATACCCGGGACGCTGGCGGTGAGTGGTCGCTCCTCGGAGCAGAAAATTAAGGCAGTTAATTCTGTAAAAAAGGACCGCTTTCTATTAAAGCGGAGGGATCTCCTTTGGAGGAAGAGATAGGATTGGAATTAGGGTGCTTCGGTGCACAAGTCATCCAGATGTTCAGATTGGATCTGGTATTTTTGTCCACCTGTCGAGTCCTTCCCAATGACCTGGGATAGGCAGATGTGGATGTGTTACAAGTACCGTCGCAGGATGTAAGCAGTTCTGAATAGAGCTGCCTTTTGCAATTGACTGGTGCTGATTTTGTCAATGCTGGCTGCTGCTGCTGCTGCTTCTTCTTCTTCTTCTTCTTCTTCTTCTTCTTCTTCCTCTTCCTCTTCCTCTTCCTCTTCCTCTTCCTCTTCCTCCTCCTCCTCCTCTTCCTCTTCCTCTTCCTCTTCCTCTTCCTCCTCCTCCTCCTCCTCCTCCTCCTCCTTCACACAGTCAGCCAGATGTTCAGACTGGGTGTGGATGTTTGATGGTGTTACAGATATTGTCAGAGGATGGAAGCTGTTCCCAGTAAAGCTGCCTTTTGCAATTGACCAATGGCAAATTTGTCAATGCCAATAGTGCTCAAGTGGTGCTCCAGTTGTTTTGGGATTGCACCCGAGGCTCCGATTACTATTGGTACCACCCTTGCTTGCCTGTGCCACAGTCGTTCTGTTTCTATTTGTAGGTCTTTGTATTTTGTTACCTTCTCCAGTTCTTTCTCGTCTATTCTGCTGTCTCCAGACACCGCCATGTCCACTATCCAGACGTTTTGTCTTTCTTACCGACAATTGCTAAATTGTTGTTGTTATCAAATCTAGTTCAGTGATAACACGAACCTCTATTTAAGTAAACTTGAAAGTGGTTTGGCTGCATTGATTTAAAGACATTCCCTATTATATTATTATTTCGGATCGAAATCCCGTCCTCCTAAGGTTGGCGTTGTGGGTTAACAAGGGACGGCGTCACCCTGTTGGATGAAGGTGGCCAAACTGTTAACAGATGTGACCGAAGAGACTTGAGAGATAGGAAAGATTCAAGAGAAAAATTGGCCCTGAATCCGACTTTTCAGCCGGGCAACCGGCATCACAGCTCGCAGTTCCCTTCCGGCGAGGCGACTTCGGCCGCCAATCTGCCAGGCTTCCATATTTTCTCCTCCTTTTTTAGACCTCAGCAGCAGGAACCACCACTGGTCAGGTGACCCATTCCCAGCAGAGAGGCGCCAGCAGCACGTCGGTCACCTCCGCGGAACTGGTGACGCTCGCGTCTACACCGGGAGTTCGAGCGGTCACTTCGGTGACAGCTTCAGCTGTGGTGACCACTAACCTGACCCCAGTCCAGACCCAGCCGAGGTCTTTGGTCACTCAGGTGACCCCAGGTAAAATCTGGAAGCGGGGGGGCTACATCCTTGAGGGTAGCGTTTTTCAACCTCGGCCACACTCTGCCGCAAGTGTTTTTTAACCTCAGCGAGGTAGAAACGGGGGCCACACAGTTCCCCTGGGCTGCACGTTGATTTTTATTTTATTTTATTTTAAATAACACTCTTCTATTTTCTGATATATAAAAAGAAACTTTAAAATGAGAAACGTTTTGTAATATTTTGTTGAATTTCTTTGCCGCCTATCCTGCCCTGGGGCCGTTCTACCCACAGTTATAAGATAAGATAACCTTTATTGTCATTTTTTTTTTTTACTGTGGGCACAACGGCGCACATCAAAAGTGAAATTTAGTTGCCCGCTCTCAAAGCGCCAAGTCCAAAAGTGGTTTCCAAGTAGAAACAAAATCAGTCGTGTTCTTTTCTTCAATGAAAGCAGTCCATTTAGCCACCTCTGCCACTTTGTTTTCCCCCTCTTAATTATTTTTTTCTCCCTCCAGCGGCTACAGCCAGCGTGCAGCTCTCCGGAAAGACCATCCCTCAAAATCACTTCCAGCTCCTACGCCAGCAGCAGCAGACAGGAGGACAGGTCCAGGTTCCCCAAGGCCAAGGCCAAGCCCCATCACAACCCCAGATTAAGACCGTCGGCAAGATCTCCCAGGTGAGGATCAGGAGGGTCTCTGCCTTTGTGGTTCAGAGGCTGGGCGATCCCTCCCTCCCTCTCTCCCAGGGCTTCAGCTTCCAAAGAAGCCGGGAATAGGCGTGGAAATGGAAATAATAGGAATAGAATAGGATGGGATGGGATGGGATGGGATAGAATAGAATAGAGGATGGACTAGAATAGAATAGAATAGAATAGAATAGAATAGAATAGAATAGAATAGAATAGAATAGAATAGAATAGAATAGAGGATGGGATGGAATGGGATAGAATGGAATAGAATAGAATAGAATAGAATAGAGGATGGGATGGGATGGGATGGGATAGAATGGAATGGAATGGAATAGAATAGAATAGAATAGAATAGAATAGAATAGAATAGAATAGAGGATGGAATGGAATGGGATAGAATGGAATAGAATAGAGGATGGGATGGGATGGGATGGGATGGGATAGAATAGAATAGAATAAAATAGAATAGAATAGAATAGAATAGAATAATAGAATAGAATAGAATAGAATAGAATAGAATAGAGGATGGACTAGAATAGACTAGACTAGAATAGAATAGAGGATGGGATAGAATAGAATAGAATAGAATAGAATAGAATAGAATAGAATAGAATAGAATAACAGAGCTGGAAGGGACCTTGGAGATCTTCTAGTCCAACCCCCTTCTCAGGCAGGAAACCCTACACCCTTTCAGACAAGTGGCTGTCCAGTCTCTTTTTTCCCAGGGGTGCCTCCCCTTCCTGGCTGGGGAAACCATACAAGACGTTGGAATTTGCATTCTTTGCCTTCCTCCAACCAGGAGCAGCTCATCAAGTTCCAGAAGCAGAAGATGCAGGCAACACAACAACAAGCCCCCCAGCCCCAAGGAGCCCCCGGGGCCCAGCAGCAGGCAGCCCAGGTTCAGGTGCAGCAGCAACAGACGCAGCAGCTCACGGCAGTGGCGGCCTCCAGGCCAGGCGCCGTCCTTGCTGGCACCACAGTCACCGGCCTCCAGGTGGCCCGGCTGGTGAGTGACCGCTTGACCATCCCAGCGTGGTCCAGTGCTTTGCCGGGTCTTACAGGGCGGGCCCGTTCTCCCCAAAAGTCCATCTTCTTTTGTCACTGAATCTTACTGAGATTTTTTAGAAAGGGCAATAAAAGCTAAGACGAAGTTTTTAAAAAGTGCAAGAAGCAAATTAGTGAAAACAAACCCTCCCCCTTTAAAGGAAGCAGCTTCCCACCCCCATCACAGCAAGTGTAGTCCTTCACTTACGACCAGTTACTTAAGAGAGACTGTTTGCAGTTACGACAAACCCCAAAAAAGGCACTTAACGAGCCAGATTTGAAGTTACGACAGTTGGGAAGGGCTGGGCAATTTGGAGGATTGAAGTCAACCCATCTTAAAATGGCCACGATTGAGAAAGGTTGGCTTAAAACCTCGGCTGAACCAACCAACAGAGCTCCAGCAACCATAGAGTCTTATCTAGAGAAGCCAGACCCTAGGGAATTCTGGGAGTTGAAGTCCACCCGTCTTAAAGTTGCCCAGGTTGAGAAACACCGGTCTAGATCAGGGGTGTCAAACTGCCGGCCCGCGGCCCGGATGCATCACGAAGAAACCATGCCGGCAATGGGGAAAAAGTTCTGATATGTCACGTGTTTGACATGTCTGGTCTAGACCAGGGGTAGGCAACCTTGGCTCTTTGATGACTCGTGGACTTCAACTCCCAGAATTCCTGAGCCAGCCTGGCTCAGCTTAGAAACCTCTCCCTTTCCCCTCAGCATGGCTGGCTGAGGAATTCTGGGAGTTGAAGTCCACGAGTCACAAAAGAGCCAAGGTTGCCTGTCCCTATCCTAGACTAAACAGGCAAGACTTTGAACATAGAATAATACGCTGGAAGGGACCTTGGAGGTCTTCTAGTCCATCCTGCTGCTCAAGCAGGAGACTCTAGACCATTTCAGACAAATGGCTGTCCAATCTCTTCTTGAAAACCTCCAGTGATGGAGCACCCACAACTTCTGGAGGCAAGCTGTTCCACTGGTTAATTGTTCTCACTGTCAGGAAGTTTCTCCTTAGTTCTAGGTTGCTTCTCTCATTGATGAGTTTCCACCCGTTGCTTCTTGTCCTGCCTTCAGGCGCTTTGGAGAATAGCTTGACTCCCTCTTCTTTGGGGCAGCCCTTGAGATACAGGAAGACTACTATCACGTCCCCCCTCGTCCTTCTTTTCGTTAGACTAGACGTTCCCAGTTCCCGGCCTCTTGCTTTGCGCCTGTACAGTAATCCCGATTCCTTCCTGCTTAGACTCGTGTTGCTGCTTCTCAGCTTCAAGGCCAAGGCCAGATCCAAGGTCAGACGCCTCAAGCAGCCCAAGTGGCTTTGGCCAAGCCACCCGTGATGTCCGTTCCGGTGGTGTCCTCGGCAGGGGTTACCGCCCTCCCCGTCACCGTCTCTGGAATCAGCGTGGCGATTGGGCAGCCGCAGAAAGCAGCAGGTATTTGGGCAAAAAGGATTGGGGTGGGAAATGGGGCTGGGGGGAGGTCTTCAGTTTAGTGCAGGGGTAAGCAACCTTGGCTCTTTGATGACTGGTGGACTTCAACTCCCAGAATTCCCAAGCCAGCCTGGCTCAGCATGGAAACCTCCCTTTCCCCTCAGCATGGCTGGCTCAGGAATTCTGGGAGTTGAAGTCCACGAGTCATCAAAGAGCCAAGGTTGCCCACCCCTGGTTTAGTTGAACTCCTTGTTCGTTTGTTTATCCACTTCCTGTAGCTGCCCAGTCGATGAGTCTGGGTGGCTTGCAATTAAAAACATCCAGTATATATATATATACAGGTAATCCTCCACTTACAACCGTTCGTTTAGTGACGGTTCAAAGTTACGACGACACTGAAAAAAAGTGGCTTATGCCTTCTGCTCTTTGCGTCCCGCGCAGGAGGGCAGGCAGTGATGACTCAGCCGCTCCACGTCCAACAGTTTTTGAAGGTGAAGCAAGCTCAGCACCACCAGGCGGCCCAGCAGAAGGTCATCCAGCCACAGGTGGCCCAAGGACAGGCAGGCGTTCAGCAGAAGGTCAGTCTCCCTCCTCCTTCTCCTCCTTCAACTCCTAGCACTGATGATGTTACCTAGTTGGGTAATGAAATGTCTGCAAGAAAACAAGCAAGCTCAGAGAGCATTGAGGACCCCATAGTTGTCATTCTCCTCCTCCTCCTCCTCCTCCTCCTCCTCCTCCTCCTCCTCCTCCTAATAAAGCTGTCAGATATTGGATTATTTGAAAGCAGTCTGGCCAAAGTTTGATTTTTCTTCTCCTTTGCCTTCTCTTCCCTCCCTTCCTTCCTTCCTTCCTTCCCTCCTCCCTCCCTCCCTCTCATTTTCCTCCCTCCCTTTCTCCCCTCCCTCCCTCCCTCCCTCCCATTTTCCTTCCTTCTCTTCCTTCCTTCCTTTCTCCCTCCCTCCCTCCCTCCCATCTTCCTTCCTTTCTCCCTCCCTCCCTCTCATTTTCCTTCCTTCCTTCCTTTCTCCCTCCCATTTTCCTTCCTTCCTTCCTCCCTCCCTCCCATTTTCCTTCCTTCCTTTCTCCCTCCCTCCCTCATTTTCTTTCGTTCCTTCGTTCCTTCCCTCCTCCTTCCCTCCCTCTCATTTTCCTTCTCCTCCTCTTCCTCCTCTCTGCAAAACCCCATTTCTCCTCTTCCTCCCCTTCTCCTCCTCCTTCTCCCCCCATTCCTCCTCCTCCTCTCCACAAACCCCATTCCTCCTCCTCTTCCTCCTCCTCCTCATTCTTCTCTTCTTCCTCCTCCGTTATGTAAGGGTTCTTTTAGATTTCATCATCAGAAACGCATTCCTTGGAGAGCCCCCCCCCCCAAAATTGCCGTTCCTAGGGGAAGTTGACCCAATTGGAAGGTCCTCTCGGTCACTTCTGGGTCATGATGGAGGTCTGCCCGCGTTAGAGGGGAAGCGGCAGAGTCATCCACGTCTTAATTTCTTCTCCACAATTAACCCGGGTGCTTCCCCCCCACCCCTCCATCCTCTTGGAAAGGCAGATGAGTTGATCTTCCCGGCCAGTTTTAGGGCCTCGAACTCAGCTCCCTCCAGGTCTAGCCTAGGCAGACACCAATCCTTACCTTCCGTTCCTGGATCGTCACCATGTTAACGCCCAGCAGGTCACCGTCCAGACCCAACAGCCGGCATCTCAGCAGCAGAAAGTCTACGCCGCCCAGCCAGCCATCAAAGCTCAGTTCCTACCAACGTCGATTTCTCAGCCCCAGAAGTCGGGGGGGACGCAGCAGGTCCAGACCCAAATACAGGTAATGAACGCCCCCTGTCCCCTCCCCCTCCATTTCATTTCATTCCTTGGGAAGGGAGGGCCCTGGAAACCTTGGTGCTGAGACTCTTCTCTGCTTCCTCAACGTTTCCATCCGCCTTACCCCACCCCACCCCCCAGATGTGCGCAGGTAGTCTTCGACAACCGTCATTTAGCTTTCAATCACGGTTGTTCAGTTCTGAGGGGTTGCCAATGCAAGTCCTCGTGTGAAAATGCCCAATTTTTATGCCTTTTTTTTTTTTTGCAGCAGTTGTAACGTGAATGCTGCAGTCGTTTTGACAACCCATTATTTGCTACGTAGGATTTTTTTTTTTTTAAATTGGAAACCAGAATTAAACACCACCTACCAAACAAAAGTCGTAATTGAGGTGATTGCAGGACTCTGCAAACCGGCATAAAGATTGGGCCAGTTGCTAAGCGCCCCAAAACGTGGCTCTTTTGGGGGAGGGAGGGTGGCCATGAGAACTTCAAATCTGGGTCATAAGTCCCTTTTTCGGGATACGCTTTAACTTTGAACGGTCACTAAATGACCAGTCATAAGTCAAGGACTACCTGTAAGAACCCACGGGCCAGGTCTCCACATAAAGGTATCTAGTCTTTGACTGTAATAAACGTTGGCTTGGCTTGGCTTGGCTTGGCTTGGCTTGGCTTGGCTTGGCTTGGCTTGGCTTGGCTTGGCTTGGCTTGGCTTGGCTTGGCTTGGCATGGCTTGAGTTGAGTTGAGTTGAGTTGAGTTGAGTTGAGTTGAGTTGAGTTGAGTTGAGTTGAGTTGATGGAAGACAAATTAACCTGCTGCACGTTGTTGAATTGTGCACCCTCCAGCCCAACCCCCACCCACACACAATATCTTGCTCTTAAAGGTTGCCAAGATCCCACAGGTGGTCTCCCAACAAGCAGCGGTGGCTAATATCCAGCAGATGGTTTCGGTTTCCCAACAGGTAAGTGTTTTCTAGAACCGGTTGGCTCTTCCAGGTATGCCCAGCTGGAAGTGGCTTCCTCAAAGAAGGCAGCTGGGTCTCGAAGCTCAGTGTAGTTGTGTGGTCTCAGCTTGTCAGAAAGGTGTTCAAATTGGCCCACTTGGGACCAACTGCCCCAGGCAAATCTAAATTCATCTGATCCACCATTGATGGGCATCTTGTAGTCCTCCAGAGGTGGCTTTGAAGCAACTCCTAGTTGACCATCCTTGTGAAAGGCTGCCCGTAGTGCTAATAGGCCTGGTGGGCTGTCCTTTGCCAAGCCATTTTCCAACCCCTAATGAAAATAAGAGAAGGAGTTTGAGGTTGAGGTTTGCCAAAAGAGGAAACCAAAGGCAAGTCCACTGGGAGTTGTTTTTTTTAAAAGGCGTAGTAGATCCAACTTAGAACTAAGGAGAAATTTCCTGACAGTGAGAACAATTCACCAGTGCGACAGCTTGCCTTCAGAAATTGTGGGTGCTCCAACACTGGAGTTTTTCAAGAAGAGACTGAACAACCACCTGCCTGGGGTGGTTATAAGGTCTCCTGCCTGAGCAGGGGTTGGACTAGAAGACCTCCAAGCTCCCTTCCAACTCTGTCGCTCATAAAAACCAAGCATCTCTTCCTCAAGAATGCACAACTGTACGCCACAGTGGCCAAATATCTATTTCTCTTAGCTTGTTAGGGAGCATCCAGCGGCACCCAACCTGCCTTCCTTCACATCTCTTTGCTCTCCCCCACCACCAGGTCCAGGCTCAACCCCAAACGGTCACCTTGTCCCAAACCACAGCGGGACAACACCAAGTGCAGGTCATCCCGGCCACCACTGCCACGGCTCAGGTCGTCCCCCAGAAACTGATCCAACAGCAAGTGGTCACCACAGCCTCCCCTCAGATCCAAGCCTCGGTCGTGCCTGCCCAGGCCCCCGCCCCGTCCGACGGGCAGAGCCAGCAAGCGAAAGTGCAGATGAGAGCGCCCGTCCGATTAAAGGCTCCGAACAAACCCAGCTGAGTCCACCTTTTTTTTTTAACCGTAAGCCGCTACGCCAGGGAGAGCTCTCTCGGTGGTCTCCCATCCCGCCGTAGATCGGAGGCAGGGCGATAAAACCTCCACTCGTTCTGCGCCGGGAAGGGCCGTTTCCCCGTGCCTCTCCTCCAGACTTCTCTGCTTCCCGGGAGAGATTCGTGGATTGGAAACCCCCCCCGACTCCCGAGGAAACGCCGTTCTTTCGAACCCTCCGTTAGCCCGACCGCTCGTCAACTCTCAACTGCCCTCTTTGATGGAAACCACCCAGTTGCTTCTGCAGGGTTGGCGGCAACGCCCGTCGTGTCCTCGTCCCTGTCCGAAGGGGGAAATTCTTTTTTTTTTTTAGCCTCGTGGGGTGCAAAGCCGGGACACCCCCAAAGGGGGTGGGGGAGGGAGGGGGGAGGACAGCAAGGTTTGTCCGAAGCGCCCCCTCCCTCTCTCTCTGTCGAGCCGAGAAAATGTGAAGATTTGTAAGTATCTGTAATTATGCACCATAGTTCAGTTGCCATTTCAGGGGTGAGCCTTTTTTAAACGAACAAAAACATTCAATTGTGACCGGTTGGTTTGTGTGTGTGTGTGTGGGTGGGTGGGGGGGAGGCGTTTCGCTTACTGTTTTTTGCTTACTGGGTCTTTGTGTTCGTGCGTGCGTGCGTGCGTGTTATTTTTTTTTTTCCTTTTGTACAGAGAAGTCTTTGCTTTTGGAGCTTTCCGCGTCCCTTTTTTCACAATTTCAGATATTAAATGTACTAGACACGTGGTTGGTTGGTTGGTTGGTTGGTTGGGCTTTTTTCTTTTTTCAAGGTATTAATATTATGTGAGAGTAACTGTCTATTTCACGGTAGTCCGCCATTCTCGGCCCCTTCTTTTTTCATGGGTGAAAAGGAAAAAAAAAAAAAAATATTGTGTTTCGTCGCACATCCGATGTTGTTTTTTCTTGGTTTCGGTGGGGCTTCCGTGCTGAAGGAATATTTAACGTGCGAGTTTCCAGCGTTGGTTTTGGCCCTTTCTTTTGGCTAGTCTTGTTTTAAAAGTTCGGCTATATTTCCGTTGCAGAGGGATAAGAGGAGACACATTTGGGCAAATTATTATTTTTTTTCTTTTTCGTTAAAAGAGAGAATCAGCACCAAAATTTTAGACCTTCAGTTGTTTGAAATTCTTTCTTCTTCTTCTTCTTCTTCTTCTTCTTCTTCTTCTTCTTCTTCTTCTTCTTCTTCTTCTTCTTCTTCGCACAGTCAGCCAGATGTTCAGACTGGGTTTGGTATTTTTGTCTACCTATCAAATCTTATCTCCTCTTCCTCTCCTCCTCCTCCTTCCTCTTCTCTTCTTTCTTCTTTTCTTCTTCTTCCCCTCCTCCTCCTCCTCCTCCTCCTCCTCCTACTTATTGTAGCTAAAGTGGCACTCATGCCAAGCAGTCCTACCTCCAGATGTTCCCAACTTGAGGTCAACTGGTGGCCCCAAAACTTCGGCATCTCTGCTCTTTTGAACAGGCACAATTTCTTACCCTTTGTTACTGCTTCTTTGCTCTTCTAGTGCCATATCCTTTCTATTTGGAGCCTCTGGGGGTTTTTTTTTAGAAAAAGGTATGCTTTTTAAAACTATATATATATATATAAAAAAAACTTTCTACACGAAAGCAGGTAGACACTGTTGAAGTTCTCTTCCCACAAAACCTATTTCATAGCATAGACTTGTATTTTGTCAGTTAGTCTCTGCGAAGGAGCGGGTTAGGGAGTGATATAGTAATTCATTTGAAAATCAAGGTATTTTTTCGGGGAGACCTTTGGGCCCTGAGTAGCCTACAAGACCGGGATCTTGTCAAATGAGGGTCCCCCACATTAAAGTATACGGTCACTCTTCTTCCCACCTCCCATGCAAATCTACAAGTCAAAACTAATTTTGCTCCCAAATATGCTAAAATATTATGTGTGCACAAGGCTGTAGGCTACACATCCCTGTTCCTTAACCTCAGCAACTTGAAGCGGGGTGGACTTCAACTCCCAGAATTCCCCAGCCAGTTAAGGAACACTGCTGTAAATGAACTCTGTATGCATTAAATAACACCACCAATTTTTAATGTCACTCTCCTAGTTTTGAGTGTGTCAAGAAGCCGTGTCCGATTTCCGCGGGAAAATGCCAATTTAGATGGTTCCACGTTTCTGATACCCCCTCCCGTTCCTTACTTTTTTCCCTTGGCAAACTGACTTGTAAATACCTTTATGAACATAAAAAATAATTTGTACTTGACTGTAGGATCGGAAGGATTTGTGTTGTATCTTACCTGAAAGTGTAATAAAAGTGTACATTTTTATAACGTTCTTGTAATTGTGGTTACCTAATGTGTGTTTTGTCTCCTCAGGCTTTCCTCACTATGACATTTAGGGAGATGGAGCCTTAAATCTTGAAAGTTTTTCAAAATAGGTCTGGCCTCGCCACCTTATCGTCCACACGATGTAAAATTGTTCCGTTGTGTTGAAACTTTGCTAGCTCTGCACAGTTAAAAAAAAACCCTATGCAATATCCCAACTGAATATTCTCATATTTCCTCGTCAGCCTTGAGGGATGTTTTAAAGAGAAGAATTTTAAAAATACATGTCTTCGTTTTCTCTGTTCCCGTTTGATTTGTATTCGTTCTTATTATCGTTCTTAAAAAGTTATAATAATATATACAGCAGTGGCCAAAATTGTGGAAACCTTTTGGGAAAAGTGTATTTTTGAGGTTTGATGGCTAACACCACCACTTTTTTTTTTGGAGTAGTACCATAAAATTATATATCAATGGAAAGATTATTTAATCAAGGATGTAATGCAACATAGTTTGTTCAATTATCCGTACGGTATTCCATGAAAACTTGTAGCCAAATAACCAGAAAACGGAAGCATAACTTGCTTTAGGTGGATCTCAGGTAGCTTTCCTTCCTCTGATTGCAACCAATGAGCATGACTGTTTAGAGAGCCAATCAAGTGTCATCTTGTTTTGGTAATGAGCCAATCAATCACAGTAGGATCCAGTTATTGATCTCCTGTATTGAAGCCGAGAGGAGAACATTTGTCAGTGTGTTATGTGATGGCTATCGTGTTGGTTGGGTTTTTTTGTGTGTTCTTTCATTGAGTGAGCTTGTCAAACGTAATAAAATTAAAGTCATGGTGCAAAGAGTTGACTGGTCGCCCAGAAAGCGATGTAAAATAGTATTATGAAGTGAACAAGGCTACAGTGATAAAGAAATTAGAAGAAAAATGAGTGGAAACTTAACCAAAGGTGACATTTCTACTGTACGCTTTTCCCAAAAGGTTTTCCACAGTTTTGGCCACTACTGTATGGCATGGTGGGGGGAGAGACCAGGGGGAGGAATAGGCGATGCTCCTTTAGAAGCATCTTCTTTGCCCAGCCAGATGTGCTAGATTCCCAACCCAGTGTTTCCACACCTGGAATACCGCATCTGGTGTTGGTCCCCACATTACAAAACAGATGTTGAGACTTTGGGAAAAAGTGCAGAGAAGAGCAACTGAGATGATCAAAAGCCTGGAGACTAAAACATATAAAGAACAGGATTTGGGTTTGGCTAGTCTAGATAAAAGAAGGACTGGGGAGGGGGACAGGATAACAGAGTTCCACTATTTTAGGGGCTGCCACAAAGAAGAGTGGGGGGGTGTCGACCTATTTTTCCAAAGCAGCAGAAGGCAGAGACAAGAAGCAACGGATAGAAACTGACCCAAGGAGAAAAGCAAGCTGGAATTAAGGAGAAACTTCCTAACGGTGAGGACTATTAACCAGTGGGACAGCTTGCCACCAGAAACTGCGGGGGCTCTCCATCACTGGAGGTTTTGAAGAAGAGCCTGGACAGTCACTTGTCTCAAATGGTCTAGGGCAGGGGTAGGCAACCTCGGCTCTTTGATGACTCGTGGACTTCAACTCCCAGAATTCCTGAGCCAGCATGGGGGAAACTTTGGCCCCCTCATGACTCATGGACTTCAACTCCCAGAATTCCTGAGCCAGCATGGGGGAACTATGGCCCCCTTATGACTCATGGACTTCAACTCCCAGA
>NW_015390543.1:6026-34379 GCF_001527695.2 Protobothrops mucrosquamatus | reverse complement strand
GAGAGTCAACGGAGCAATTAAGAAGGGCAGGGAAATTGCACGCTACTCCTGAGCATGTGCCGAGTGGCTGCAGCCAAACATCCTTTCTTGTTCGCCAGGGTGATGCAGCTGCTTTCAACAGCAACCTTCTTATTTCCAAAGGGTTTCATGCAGCTGTCTTAATCGTGTGATTTGCTCTCCCTCTCTTCCTTTCCCCAAATCCTGGTTTCTCCTCCTCGCAGGCCGAGGACAAGGAGATAATCGTGTGTGCCATCCGGACGTGCAGCCGCCTCTTCGGAGCTTTACTCACACGGGGGGAGCTCTTTGTTGGCAAACTTCCCTCTGAGGAAGACTCTGTCCAAGGTAAGAGGATGGCCTTGGGGGAAATCAACAGTGGGTGTGGTAAACAGGACAGCACCGCCATAGATTTAACTAAAGGTAGGGCACTATGGACCGTTTCTGAGCGTGGGCAGAGTGCCTGTGGCTGAGCATCTTCTCTGATTCATCAGGAAGATGCAGCTGCTTTCAATGGAGTTTTTCCCCTGGAGTTTTCTTGTAGCATTCCTGTTTGGGATAATTTGTAAGGCTGCGCATGCTTTAAACTTCTGATTTGGCAGAAGTTGCTTTGGACCTTGGGAGCACAGTCCCTCTGGGTTCATTAAAGCAGCTGGATCATTTTTCCTGGAGGTTGGGGTTTGTTTGTTTTTTGCAACATTCCTTTTTGGGATAGTTTTTAAGGCTGTGCATGCTTCAAATCTTATTTGACAGGAGTGCTTTGGACCTCAGGTATGCTCAGCGCTTCTGGGTTCATTAAAGCAGCTGGATCATTTTTTCTTCCAGGAGGTTTTTTTTTTTTGCAACATTCCTTTTTGGGGTAGTTTTTAAGGCTGTGCATGCTTCAAATCTTATTTGACAGGAGTGCTTTGGACCTCAGTTATGCTCAGCCCTTCTGGGTTCATTAAAGCAGCTGGATCATTTTTTCTTCCTGGAGTTTTCTCACAGCAGACATTTTGATGTAGTTTTTAAAGCTATGCGTGCTTGAAACCTGATTTGGCAGAAGTTGCTTTGGACTTCAGGGGAGCACAGCCCTCTGGGTTCATTAAAGCAGCTGGATCTTTCTTTTTAAAGGTGTTACAAGAGCTTTCCCGAATCTTACGCATTAAAACAATTTTGATTGCAATTTTGTGGGGCAACTTATTCGTGGCTGGGTTTATATGGTTAGCCGGTGACCTCCCAGTGATCAGCATAGGCAGCTTCTCTTCATTTTTTCTCCGATGCACGCCTTGTTTTATTTCAGGAAATTACAGCGCAGAAGAGAAATATAAAATTTGGATGAGACATCGCTACAACAGCTGTACCACTTGTCTGGGGGAACTGATGGGGCACGAAGCTTTCCAGGTCAAAGTGAGTTTGCCAAAATGATTAGCAGCTTTTCATCTGGTGAATTATTGCAGAAAATAGTCTAGCAAAAGTAAAACAAAAACAAAAAAAAGGATTTATAAACAAATTATTTCTGTTTGTCCTTTCCACTTGAGGAACATGCTAAAAAAAATAAAAAAAAGTTCTAGGCTTCTTTCTCTCAACATTTCCCCAAAAGTGGAAATCCAGCACGTCAGGGAAAACGACCTAATTTTTTTTGTTGTTGTTCCCCACTGGGCATGCTAGCTTTCTACATGCAGGGAAGTCATGCTTTTCATCTGGAGGAACGTTTTGTGAATCTTCATCTGCCTTGCAGAAGCCAGAGGAGCAAAATGAAGAGGTTATAACCTCAAATGCAAAACATTCTAATTTTCTAAGCGCCAAACGCCAGAAATTCTGGGGTATGGTGCAGTTCAGCATAAGCTGGGCTATTTCTTCCCTAGCAAATATTTATTTTATTTTACTGTGTCCAACTCTGTATTAAAAGGGTTCTTTGCCCCTGAGAAGCACAACTGTATAAAGTCAACAAGAGCAAAAAAAAATTATTTTGGCTTTGGCTGTAATCTCACCATTGTCTCTCTTTGTCCCAAATCTGTACCTTAAATCAATGAACTAATTCCCACATTGCGTTAAATGAGTGTTTTTCAAACTTGGCTACTTTAAGAAGGGTGGACTTCAACTCCCAGAATTCCCCAGCCCTTTTAAAGTAGCCAGGTTTGAAAAACACTTAACTTAGTTCAATGGGTCCTGGTCGATTCCTGTTTAGCCTCTTTTGCGCGTTTAGCTAATTGAGGCTTATTTTGTAAACCACAATGAAGCAGTGACTTAGCGCCTCCCAGCTTTTTAGCTTCCCAAAGTGTTAAAAATGCTGCAAGATTCTTGAAGAATATTTTGCGAGAGGGGGGAGGAATAAATGGATTTAATATTCAATATCTCTTTTGCTCTCCTGCTTTCTTACCTGTCTATTTTGGTGGAAGGAAACTGCTCTTTGTACCCTGATGAAATTTGTTGAATTGGAAGCCAAACATCCTTTGGTCAAGAACGAATGGAGTTTCAATTTCCCCCGGGAACTTTTACAAGTAAGTTGTCTGAATTCTGAGACGGGTCGTTCTGGATTTACCTTAAACTTTGGTTCCTGTTGTCTGAATTCGAACGTGCGACGACGCAAAATAAGACAGGGAGTACTCAACAACAGTTTGTTTAGGGACCGTTCAGAGTTACAACGGCACTGAAAAATGTGACTTATGAGCATTTTTCACACTTAACGACGGTTGGGGCATTCCCGTGATCAAAATTCAGATGCTTGGCAACTCGTATTTATGACTCGTATTTAGGATGGCTGCGGTGTCCTGGGATCACGTGATTCCCCTTTTGTGACCCGCTGAGCAGCAAACTCAATGGGAAACCAGCTTCATTTAACAACCGTGTTACTAATTTTAGCAACTATGGTGATTCACTTAATACCTGTTGCAAGAAAAGGGGGATAAAATTCACTTAACAGAAATTTTGGATTCAGCTGTGGTTGTAAGAAGCAACGGATGGAAACTAAACAAAGAGAGAAGCAACCTAGAACTAAGGAGACATTTCCTGACAGTTAGAACAATTAACCAGTGGAACAACTTGCCTCCAGAAGCGGTGAATGCTCCAACACTGGAAGTCTTTAAGAAAAGACTAGATAGCCATTTGTCTGAAATGGTATAAGGTTTCCTGCCTGAGCAGGGGGTTGGACTAGATGACCTCCAAGGTCCCTTCCAACTTTATTATTATTGATCATCGCACAGTCAGCCAGATGTTCAGACTGGATTTGGCATTTTTGTCTACCTATCGAGTCCTTACCAAGGATCTGGGATAGGCAGATGTGGATGTTTGATGGTATTACAGATATTGTTGCAGGATGGAAGCAGTTCCTAGCAAGGCCGCCTTTTGCAATTGACTAATGGTGAATTTGTCAATGCCAATTTATTATGATTATGATTATTATTATGATTATGATTATTATGATTATTATTATTATTATTATCATGATTATTATCATGATTACTATTACTATTACTATTACTATTATTATTATTATTATTATTATTATTATTATTATTATTATTATTATTATTACTGTTGTTTGTTGTTATTTCGAGGACTGCCTGGGATATTTTTCTTGATTCAGCGCTCGGTTCCATTTCTTCGTCCTCTGCCCTGTCTCTCTCCCCCCCCATTCTGAGAAAACTAGCAGATTTTGAGGATCCTGACGGGATGAACTCTCTCCAAATTCTTTGTTATACTTCCCCCAAACTTTTTTTTTCGGGGCGGAGGGGAGGGTTCCCCACCTCTAGGAGAGAGAATTTAAATCTGCCAGGAAAGGCCTGAGGATAGTGCAAATGTGATCTCCATTCTCTCTGCGCCCTTTCAGGTGGTGGTGGAGGGTCTGATCCAGACGGATCAGAATTCCTCCCTCCTGATCTCGCGTTTCCAGGAGTACATGGAAGAGGACGATGTCCGGTTCTTTGTGATGAAGGCGGTGGCCGAAAACGTGGGCAACGTGATGACAAAGGCCAAACAGGTACCTTGACGTCCTTGCTGAGAGCGGAACTCGGCTTTATGTGCTTCTTTTTTTGAGGGTCGGATCGGGCACCTCTTGGGGGTCAATGCCACTGCAGCCAGTTCTGTTCTGTCTCCTAGGATTTCCTTGGCAGGAACAGCATGGTTGAAGGCATGTAGAATATGCCTACTAAAACTAAACCTCTGTGGCCATCTCACCCACCTCTTCCTCTCCATAAACTCCATTCCTGCCTAGCACTGATGATGTTACCTAGTTGGGTCTTGAAATGTCTGCAAGGAAACAACCAAGCTCAGACAGCAACAAGGACCCCACAGTCCTCCTCCTCCTCCTCCACTAACCCCACTCCCTTCTAGCACTGATGATGTTACCTAGTTGGGTCATGAAACATCTGCAAGAAAACTACCAAGCTCAGAAGGCACCAAGGTCCCCTCAATCATCCACCACCTCCACTCCAGAAACCCCACTCCCTCCTCCTCCTCTTCCTCCTCCTCCTCTTTTCCTCCCCTTCTCCTCCACTCCACAAATCCCATTCCCTTCTAGCACTGATGATATTACCTACTTGGGTCATGAAATGTCTGCCAGAAAACCACCAAGCTCAGAAAGCGCCAAGGACCCCGCAGTCGTCGTCGTCGTCATCGTCCTCCTCCTCCTCCTCCTCCTCCTCCTCCTCCTCCTCCTCCTCCTTCCTCCTCTCTGCAAACCCTACTTCCTTCAAGTGCTGATGATGTTCCCTAGTTGGGTCATGAAACATCTGCAAGAAAACAACCCAGCTCAGAGAGCACCCAGGACCCCACAGTCCTCCTCTTCCTCTTCCTCCATTATTATAAAAATATTTCTCCATTGTTATGAAACTTTTCTCCTATTAGTCCTCCTCCTCCTCCTCGCCGCAAACCCAACTCCCTTCTAGTACTGATGACGTTACCTAGTTGGGTAATGAAACATCTGTAGGAAAACCACCCAGCTCAGAGAGCACCAAGGACCACACAATCCTCCTCTTCCTCCATTATTATAAAAAAATATATTTCTCCATTATTATGAAACCTTCCTCCTCCTCCTCCTCCATTCTTATGAGAAAAATATCCTTCTCATTCTCCATTATTATGAAAACATCTTCACTTTCTTTTCTTCCTACTTCTCCATTATTATGAAAAAAAAATATCCTGTTCCTTCTCCATTGTTATAAAAACTCCTCCTCCTTCTCTTTTACCAGTTCAAGAGGAGTTCTGTGCCTTTTTCATGTAGTCACTTACTTCATTCTTTTAACTGTTTGAAAATAAAAGGAACAGAAAAAAAGAAAGTTATAAGAGGAGGAGGTGATGGGGCAAGTTTTTCACTCCCCTGAGCTCCTTGCAAGAAAAAGGCAAGATAAAAAAATAATTTCCCAAATAGGACAGAATCGCATCGTGAGGAATATTTTGTTGGCTTTTAGCGGCTGGGGCAGAGAAGAAGAAAAAAAAAAGCACCTTGCGCTACATTTGGTCCTTGCCTCAAAGCATTTAAAGCGTCTGCAGTTTTATTGGTCTGTTTTTTTTTCCTTCCCACAGGCTCCTTTTCAGATTTACCAAAACAATGCCTTCAATCTCCTTTCGTCCGTGGTCATGCCGAGTGAGGAAAGCGAGATAAAAAAATTTCTGGTGGAACACGGTGAGCGAAATGTCCTGGTTTCTCGCATCTGTTTGTGATCTTGGCAGATGTGCCAAGAGTGGACTCAGCTTATGCATGGTTTAAGCCAAGGGGGTCAAACTCAATTTCATTGAGGGCCGCATCAGCATTGCGGTTGCCCTTGGGAGGGGGTCCTACTGGGTGGGCATGGATGGAGTGGGTGTGGCCTACTGGGTGGGTGTGGTCCAGCTCTACATCATTCGCGTCAAGGGGGCCTGTGGGGGGCCTGGGCAGGAGTGGGACAGATCTGAGGGTGTCTGGCAGAAGGGGGTGGGACCCCAGAGCAAGTGCCAAGGCATGGTCCACTGGAGGAGCCTCACTGCCTGCTGAAACCCCTCCGCTGGAGCCCATCGAGCCGGATATGTGAAGTAGGCGAGGGCCATTTGCTGGCCACTTCCAGGTGATGGTGCATTTCTTCATTCCTCACAAAGGGCAGCATGCACCCAGATGGTGGGGCCGACACGGCCGGGGCTGGTTCCTCGCTGTTTCCAGACGGCCTTGTGGAGCTAAGACTGAATGCATTTCAGCATAGATGGCCACCACAAAATTGTACATTGGCTCCCGGCCGACCTGGGCCAGGGCCAAGGCAGCAGGGGCCATTCCCTCACTGTTTCCAGGATGGCTTCGCGGGCCACATGAAACCACTTCGCGGGCCACATCCGGCCCCCGGGCCTTGTGTTTGACATGTCTGGTTTAAGCAGTCCATCAGGTCCAAATTACCTAAATTGTTAAAAGTCTAAATTATTCCTAAACTTTGGGAGAAAACGTTCCAAAGAGTTGCCTTGATTCTCCCAGCAGTTTTTTTTTTTAAATTGGGTCTCTCTTTCTCTCTTTGACAGCTAATCAGGAGGAGTGGAAAGTGTCCAAACTAAAGGTAGATCTTTTGATTGAGCGAAATCATTCGTTGTTGCTCTTTGGTTGACCTTGCTTAAGGCAAATCTGGAAG
Source organism: Protobothrops mucrosquamatus (assembly GCF_001527695.2). Lineage (NCBI taxonomy): Eukaryota > Metazoa > Chordata > Lepidosauria > Squamata > Viperidae > Protobothrops > Protobothrops mucrosquamatus. Next base: position 27,816 of record NW_015390543.1, on the reverse strand, counting down.
GTGGGCCTGTTGCATTTCTGGGGAAGGGGTGATGGCAACAGAGTGGACCACAAAATAAAGGCCAACATTACCAGGCTGGGTGAATTCAATTGCTGGGCCTGGTGTGTGAACCGAGCTGATAGGAAAGTAGGAGAAAAAGAGAGATTTTTGAACAAAGCAGGAATGGCGTGATAGCCTCCTGAAACATCTCGAGAACTTGGATGTATTTTGATGGACACGCTTGACCATCCCCGGATGGTTCATTCAGAAGATTGCTTCACTTCTTTCTCCATAACTTTTTTTTTTCCAGGAACACAGACAGGCCTTTGAGAGGATGTGGCTTGGATTCCTGAAATACCAGGTAGGGGTGTTGAGGATCTCAAAGGTTGATGGTGGGCTTAGCGTCACACCTGAGTAATAATTTCATCCATCTAAGTCTGACCTCAACTGCACCTTGATAAGGAGAGATTAGAATGTTTCTTGAGGGAGGGAGGGAGAGAAGGGAGGGAGGGAGGGAGGGAGGGAGGAAAGAAAGAAAGAAAGAAAGAAAGAAAGAAAGAAAGAAAGAAAGAAAGAAAGAAAGAAAGAAAGAAAGAAAGAAAGAAAAAGAAAGAAAAAGAAAGAAAGAAAGAAAGAAAGAAAGAAAGAAAGAAAGAAAAAGAAAGAAAGAAAGAAAGAAAGAAAAAAAGGGAAGGAAGGAAAATGGAGAAGAGAAGGAAGGAAGAAAAAATGGAGAGAGGAAAGGGAGGGAAGGAAAGAAAGGAACGGAAACAAGGGAAGGAAGGAAGGAAAGAAGGGAGGGAGGAAGGAAAGAAAGATAGAAAAAGGGAAGGGAGGAAAATGGAGAAGGGAAGGAAAGAAGGAAAATGGAGAGGGGAAAGGGAGGGAAGGAAAGAAAGGAATGAAAACAAGGGAAGGGAAGGAAGAAAGGAAAGAAGGGAGGGAGGAAGGAAAGAAAGATAGAAAAAGGGAAGGAAGGAAAATGGAGAAGGGAAGGAAGGAAGAAAAAATGGAGAGGGGAAAGGGAGGGAAGGAAAGAAAGGAACGAAAACAAGGGAAGAAAGAAAGAAAGAAGGGAGAGAGAGGAGTAGGAGAAGGGGGATAGAGGGAGGAAGGAAGAAAAAAAGAAGAGAGGGAGGGAGAGGAAGGAAGGAAGGAAAATAGGGAGAGGGGAAGGGAAGGAAGGTCCCGGCATTACTCAGCCTTTCCACCAGACCATGCTTGAAAGAAAGACAGCTGACTGTCGCCTCCATCGCCCTTACCCAACATGGTCCACCTTCTCTCTCTCTTTCCCTGCGTAGCTACCTAGAAACCTCTACAAAAAAGTCTTGCTCATCCTACATGACTCCATCTTGCCCCATCTGAACGAGCCCACCCTCTTGATGGATTTCTTGACCGTGGCTTACAACGTTGGTGAGTGATGGTGCCAAGGATGTGTAGGGTTGACCTTTTGAGTTTAGCGAAGAAATGATGGCGCAGGAAAGAAGACCCCGGGTCTCCAGCAAGAGGTTGGGTGAACCCGTCAGCATCTGGCATCACATCTGGTGGCGCTTCTGCTGGGTCTCCCGATAAATAGCTCTAACTCCCTTTTTTTACTTAGCAATAGGTTTCCTGCTTGAGCAGGGTATTAGACTAGATGACCTCCAAGGTCCCTTCTTAAACCTGCCTTACGCTTCTCTTTCAGGTGGAGCCATCAGCCTTCTGGCCTTAAATGGACTCTTCGTTTTGATTCTCCAACATAATCTGTAAGTGCCTTAGCAGGTCCTAGAAAAAAAAAAACCCTATTTTTTTTTAAACAAGTTTTATTAATTTTTCAAAATTTTTACATACATTTTTTAACCTAACCAAGTTGTAAGGAGGTTTGAGAGTTTTAAAGCTGGTCTCTTTTTGAGCTTCTGTTCTGAAAGTTGGGACGCCTGTATTGCAGGGGTCTTCAAACGTGGCCCTTTTAGGACTTGTGGACTTCCAACTCCCAGAATTCCTCAGCCAGGCACGCTGGCCTGAGGAATTCTGGGAGTTGAAGTCCACAAGTCATAAAAGGCATGCCTGGCTGAGGAATTCTGGGAGTTGAAGTCCACAAGTCATAAAAGGCATGCCTGGCTGAGGAATTCTGGGAGTTGAAGTCCACAAGTCCTAAAAGGGCCAAGTTTGAAGACCCCCTGCTCTGTTGGGAATGTTGGAAAACAACATTCTTTAAGTCAATCTGTTGTTGAGATTTTATTGTTGATGTTGTTGTTGTTGTTGTAGGGAGTATCCAGAATTCTACACGAAACTGTACAGTCTCCTGGACCCCTCCATCTTCTACGTAAAATGCCGTGCGCGCTTCTTTCGTTTATTGGATCTGTTCTTATCTTCTTCGTAAGTCAAAGTTTCATGCTTCCCCAAGACCTGCTTTGTATTGTGTTTCCCATCAGTTATCCCATAATAACTTCGGTGTAGAGTTTGTTTCCTTGTACGCATCTCCAGACCAACTTCTGGGGGGGGGGGGGAAACCTCAAAGAATCAATGAGGCCAGCTTCCTCCATTTCAATTCCTCAGCTGGCTGAGGAATTCTGGGAGTTGAAGTCCCCAAGTCTTAAAGTTGCCAAGGTTGGAGACCCTTGAACTATAGTGTTTTATTCATTCAGGATTGACCGCTTCTAAACAGGAAGGTTATTTTTAAGGAACTTTATGCTAGCATCATGGAGTTGTGTGGCTTATGGGTAAAAAGTAGCTTTCTCTTAGTGTCCTTATCTCTTCTCTTTGTGGGGCCCTTGGTGCTCCCAGAGCGTGGCTGTTTTCTGGCAAGACGTTTCATGACCCAACTAGGTAACATCATCAGTGCTAGAAAGGAGTGGGGTTTGTTTTCTGTTTATGGACAAGTGGTTTGCCCTCTCAGGCTTGGTGGGAGTGTTCTTGGTGGTTCCTTGATTAGGAGGTTGTTTGCTGTTAGCTTGTTTGTTTGTATTGGTGGCTCCTTGATTGAGGAATTGTACTGGGGTATAAACAGAGAGCAAACCCCACTCCCTTCTAGCACTGATGATGTTGCCTAGTTGGGTCACGAAACGTCTGCAAGAAAACCGCCAAGCTCAGAGAGCACCAAGGACCCCACAGTCGTCGTCGTCGTCGTCGTCGTCCTCCTCCTCCTCCTCCTCCTCCTCCTCCTCCTCCTCCTCCTCTTAATAAAGCTGTCAGATAAGGATATTGGATTATTTGAAAGCCGTCTGGCCAAAGTTTGATTTTTCTTCTCCTCCTCCTTCTCCTCCTTTTCTTCCTTCCTTCCTTCCTTCCTTCCTTCCTTCCTTCCTTCCTCCCTCCCTCCCTCCCTCCCTCCCTCCCTCTCATTTTCCTTCCTTTCTCTCCTCCCTCCCTCCTTCCCTCCCATTTTCCTTCCTTCTCTTCCTTCTCTTCCTTCCTTCCTCCCTCCCTCCCTCTCATTTTCCTTCCTTCCTTTCTCCCTCCCTCCCTCTCATTTTCTTTCGTTCCTTCCCTCCTCCCTCCCTCTCATTTTCCTCCCTTCCTTTCTCCCTCCCTCTCTCCCTCATTTTTCTTTCTTCCTTCCTTCCTTCCTTCCTCCCTCCCTCCCTCCCTCTCATTTTCCTTCCTTCCCTCCTCCCTCCCTTCCTCCTCCTCCTCTTCCTCCTCCTCTCTGCAAACTCTACTCCCTTCTCTCACGGATGACATTACCTTGTTTGCTAATGAAATGTCTGCAAGAAAACCACCCCGTCTTCAAGAAAGCCAGAAACCAAGAGTACCGAGGGACTGGTACTCAGTTCAGCCCTGAGCTTACGAATATTCTCTTTCTTGGCCTCTTCCGTTACTTCCAACAGGCACTTGCCGGCATATCTGGTGGCAGCCTTTGCCAAGCGCCTCTCCCGCCTGGCACTCACCGCCCCTCCTGATGGCTTGCTGATTGTCATTCCTTTCATCTGTAACCTCTTGAGGAGGCACCAGGCGTGCCAGGCGCTCATCCACAGGCCCAACGGCCCTGCAGGTGAGAACAACGCAGCTCAAAAAGGTTGTGTGTTTTCATTCACCCCGTTGAGGTTGACTGACTCGGAGAAGGAAGGGTAAAACCTGCAAATTTGTACCGACAGCCTGGATTGTATCTCCTCAAGGATCTGGTGAAGACACTGGAGAACATCTGGCTGGCTTTGCTCTAGTTTTCCTTGCTCGGCGCACAAGGCAGCCTCAGAAAGCTCTTCGCTATTAATACCACTTTACAATGCCTTGGTAAGACCACACTTGGAATACGGCATCCAGTTTTGGTCGCCACGATGTAAAAAAGATGCTGAGACTCTAGAAAGAGTACAGAGAAGAGCAACAAAGATGATCAGGGGACTGGAGGCTAAAACATATAAGGAACGGTTGCTGGAATTGGGTACGTCTAGTTTAACGAAGAGAAGGACGAGGGGGGACATGATAGCAGTGTTTCAATATCTCAGGGGCTGCCCCAAAGAAGAGGGAGTCAAGCTCTTCTCCAAAGCGCCTGAAGGCAGGACAAGAAGCAATGGGTGGAAACTAATCAAGGAGAGAAGCAACCTGGAACTGAGGAGGAATTTCCTGACAGTTAGAACAATTAACCAGTGGAACAACCTGCCTCCCGAAGCGGTGAATGCTCCAACACTGGAAGTTTTTAAGAAGAAACTGGACAGCCATTGGTCCGAAATGGTGTAGGGTTTCCTGCCTGAGCAGGGGGTTGGACCAGATGACCTCCAAGATCCCTTCCAAATTTTTTTTTTTTATTATTATTATTATTATTATTATTATTATTATTATTATTATTATTATTATTATTATTATTATTATTATTATTATTATTATTATTATTATTATTACTATTACTATTATTATTATTATTATTACTATTATTATTTCTATCCCAGCCATTCCCCACAATGTGGGTTTCAGCAAGAGGGTTCCCTTAGAAATCAGGGTTTGAGAAGAAACATCTGCCACCTCTTGGGATGGTGGAAGGCAAGGAGAAGTCCTCACCCCCCCCCCCCAGCGCTACAAAGCTGTCATTGGTGGCTTATTCTGGTTTTCTTTCTTTTCTCTTCTTTAGAGATGCCGGAGGATCCTTACAAGATGGAGGAAACAGACCCCTTGGAAAGCAGGGCTCTGGAGAGCTCCTTGTGGGAAATAAAAGTAGGTTTTCGCCTAAGAGGAACTTGAGGGCGTAGTGGGATTCTGGTTTCATAAATCCGGGAGGAGGGAAAGACAGATTGAGTGAGCAACATCTGCACCAGCACAAACATCTGTGCCTTTAGCGGTCACTTGATCCCCCAAGAACAGAGCAAGCCACTAGTATATAAACAGAAAACCCTACTCCTCCTAGTACTGATGATGTTGCCTAGTTGGGTTATGAAATGTCTGCAAGAAAACCACCAAGCTCAGAGAGCACCAAGGAGCCCACAATCATCCTCCTCCTCCTCCTCCTCCTCCTTGCACTGATGATATTCCCTAGTTGGATCATGAAACATCTGCAAGAAAGTAACCAAGCTCAGAGGGCACCAAGGACCTTATAGTTCTCCCCCTCTCCCTTCCCCCTCCCCTTCCTTCACTCTGCAAAACCCACTCCCTCCTGACATTGATGATGTTGCCTAGTTGGGTTATGAAACGTATGCAAGAAAACCACCAAGCTCAGAGAGCACCAAGGACCCCACAGTCACTTGATTATTATTATTATTATTATTATTTATTATATTTTTACCCCGCCCTTCTCCTTGCGGACTCAGGGCGGCTAACAGCCTAATAAAAACAAATACAAAAGTACAAAAATATTACCATTAAAACGTAATTAAAAGGAAATATTAATTTGGCCTTTGTTATTTTAAAAATTGTTTTAAAACCCAACTAAAATCTGCCGTCTTTATTTCTATTTATGGGCTTTATAACCCACCGCCCACCCCCAAGATGAAGGGAGTTGGGTCTGTGGTTTCACAGTCCAGTGCTGAAAGAACTTGGTAATATCCCACAATTAGAGAAGGATTTTGAAGCATTTCATGCTTCAAGTCTTGTCTCATCTCTTGTCAAGAAATTTGGTATTTGACTTGGCAGCCCGACGGGGTTGGGGGGGGTGGGGGTTTGAGAGGGGAACTGGGTTGCGCAAGCAGCGGGCCGGCGCACCTGTGCCTTCCACTCAACTTGCACAAGTTGAGCTGCACGTGTGTGTGTGCATACGTGCCAGCCCGCCACGCGAACAAGTCAAGCTGCGCACACAGGCATGCTGGCCCGCCAATAAATAGGGGGATCCCTGGTGTACAGCGCCTGCATTCCTAACTGCAAGGATTGGCGAAAGCATGGAGAGGGTATCCTGGTTTCCCAGATGGAATGATGGCTATTTGTCCAGGCGGATATTCATGCCAGTCCACCCTTTCTTCCTGTGTTCTCCAGACGCTGCAGAACCATTATCATCCTGACGTTGCCAGGGCTGCTGCTGAAATTAACCTGCCTCTCTCTCTGGTGGAACAGGATTTGTCCGAGAGCCTAGAACTGACAGCCTTTGAGGTAAGTATGTCCCTATGAATCTGGGTCCTCATTTTACCGACCTCAGAAGGATGGAAGGCTGAGTCAAAGTTGAGCCGGTCAGGATCGAACTCCTGGAGTGAGCAGTGAGTTATCCTGCAGTGCTGCATTCTAGCCACTGTGGAAGGAAGGAAGGAAGGAAGGAAGGAAGGAAGGAAGGAAGGAAGGAAGGAAGGAAGGAAGGAAGGAAGATTCACTTAACAAGTCTGTTGCCATCTTAATAACTGAAGTGATTGCCTTAGCAGCCTTAGCGAGAAAGGTCATAAAATGGGGCAAAACTCAATTAACAACCATCTCCCTTTAATGGCTTCTGTAAGTTGACCAACTATATTTGAAGAGTTCCATGCTCCTAACCCAGGGGTAGGCAACCTTGGCTCTTTGATGACTCGTGGACTTCAACTCCCAGAATTCCTGAGCCAGCCATGCTGAGGGAAAAGGGAGAGGTTTTCAAGCTGAGCCATGCTGGCTCAGGAATTCTGGGAGTTGAAGTCCACGAGTCATGAGGGGGCCATAGTTTCCCCCATGCTGGCTCAGGAATTCTGGGAGTTGAAGTCCACGAGTCATGAGGGGGCCATAGTTCCCCCATGCTGACTCAGGAATTCTGGGAGTTGAAGTCCAGGAGTCATGAGGGGGCCAAAGTTTCCCCATGCTGGCTCAGGAATTCTGGGAGTTGAAGTCCAGGAGTCATGAGGGGGCCATAGTTTCCCCATGCTGGCTCAGGAATTCTGGGAATTGAAGTCCACGAGTCATGAGGGGGCCATAGTTCCCCCACGCTGGCTCAGGAATTCTGGGAGTTGAAGTCCACGAGTCACAAAAGAGGCAAGGTTGCCTAACAAACCTGGATCCGATCCAGCGTTGGCTTTGCAGAACTCTTGCGACAGCCTCGTCAAGTACAAAACCCTGAAAAGCAAATTAGGAAATCCATGTTGGTTTGCCTTGATAATTTTTTTTGTCATTCCTCCATGGCTACAGTGGCAGCCAGTTGGTAGTGTTTTCTCAAATGCAGTCTGGGAAAATCTCAAACACAGCCAAGCTGGTATTGATCGTGGGAGGAAAAAAAAAAGGGAAAAAAAGAAAGTGAGCCGAAAAAGAGCGAGTCAACATGGAAAATAAATCGATTTTTTTTCCTTCTCACCCTCCCTTCTTCTCTCCCCCATCCCCAAAGATATTTGATAAGGACATTAAGAAAGAATCCGCAGACGTTCCGTTGGAATATCGGCCAGCCCGAGGCTTCTTTAGGGACAAAGGTGATCTCTTTGCAGAATATTTTTCCCTGCAGTGACTGTTTGGGGGGTAACGGAATGCAATAAATACTTTCTTCTTTTTTTAAAATTTAAAATGTTGGGCGCTGCAATCCTTGGTGATCTATGATTGTGACTGCTTGTTCCTTCACGGTTGAGAAATGGTTCTGATTTGTTGTGAATTTTAACATTGGCCAGCAGAGAGCAGCAACAGTTGTCGGAAGTTTTAAGGGAAAAAAATGGAAGGCCTGCCAGCAAATCATGAAGCTCAGAGAGCATCAAGGGCCCCACAGTCATCCTCACTACAAACCCCATTTCTTTCTAGCACCCATAATGTTACCTAGTTGGGGCATGAAATGCCTGCAAGCAAACCACCAAGCTTAAGAGGGCACCAAGGACCCCACAGTCCTCCTTTTCCTCCTCCTCCTTTCCACAAAGTCCACTCCCTTCTAGCACTGATGATGTTATCTAGTTGGGTCATGAAACATCTGCAAGAAAACCAAGCTCGGCGAGCACCAAGGACTCCATACTATGTCTTTTCTGAACCCTATGAGGCACACAGCCCTAAAATACACTACTTTGTTCTCGTCCTGGCCAAGGGTGTTTGTTCCTATCGCTGTCGTTCCTCGAAGTTTGTTCTTACATAACAGAGAATTTCCATGGAGTTGCGCTTGTCCATGACTCGGATATTTAGCTGGAAGGCAATTCTCAATACCAGCTGACTGAGCATGAATTCAATAGAGGGAAAATGGCAGCCGGGGGGGGGGGGAACAGAGAGATCTTTCAAAAGCACAGAATTAAAGCAGAAAGTTGAAGGGTTAAACACTCAATAACTGAAAAATGAATTGGAACCATCAGGAATGCTTCATTCACTGCATCGGTGAGGTCACACATGGATCACTGCATTTGGTCCCCACGATAAAAAAGATGTTGACGCTCTGGGAAGGGTGCAGAGAAGAGCAACCAAGATGATTAGGGGGCTGGAGGCGGAAACGTACGAAGAACGGTTGCAGGAATTGAGTGTGTCTAGTTTAATGAAAAGAAGGACTAGGGGTGACATGATAGTCTTCCAATGTGTAAGGACCCACCTCAGCTAACCACCCAAGAAAACAGGCATTGTCTCAAAAGGAAACTTTTATTAGGGGTTAGTGAAAGTAGGGAAGGCAAGGCGAGATCTGGGTGAAATCCCACGCAAACGGTATAGTTAAGCAAGCAATCTTCTCCCACCAAAGTCATAATGTCCATTTGAAATCCAGGCAATCCACAGGTGGCACGGTGTGTGGGTAACTGGCACAGGTTGGTGCACATCTCAAGGTCTTCTCCAGTTTCCGTAACGGGTAGAAAGCAAAAGTTATCCCAAGCGAAAGCAAATTCCCCCCTCCCCCCAGCAGAATGGCAGGCCCCAAAACAAGCATATATGCAAGAAAAACAAAGGTTTTGGGGACTTGACATGCGCCCCCCCCCAGAAGAACGGGAAATCCACCTAGATAGAAAACAAAAAGGGAACAGAAACAAACAATTCAGGCGTATCAATTATACGGGATATTGAGAGTGGAAGCGTCTTAAAAGTTTAGGGGCCGTAACATGTTTCTTGTTCACCCACACTCGTATTTGTGAGAATATTTTGATGTTGTGGTCTCTGCAATCACTAGCGAAATATTCTTTTCTTCTACCCATCCAAATAAAATGGCTTTAACACGAAGGTCTTCGTCTCTTAACAGTGATTTGTTGAACACTGCTGGAATATTTTTCTGAATAAAGAAAAACAAAGCCGGTTAATTCTGGTTGGTTGGTTAATTCTTGCAGGTCGTTGTCCTACCCTGTCTGGAGGGCGCAACTTGGTGGGAAATGTTGAGAGGGGTCTCATCAAAAGTGATTAAAATCCTTTTTGATGGGGATATAAATGTATCGGACCTCTTTTGAAAACGTTTGTGGGTAGGAAAGAGTTCCAATAATAGAAAAAGGAAGAAATAGTTTCAAATTTGAGTCATTTTCTTTGGCTGGGTGAGACACTATGTATCAGAAACTCTATTATAACATTTTAGCAGAATCCCTAGAAAGCAAAACAAAACAAACCAGTCCTGGATATTTTTTTTCTTAAATAACAGATTTAAGGGAAAAAAATAACAAATTCAAAATAAAACCAAGGGCTGCCTGGCAAGATTGTGACAAGGTGGAGAAGATGCAAACAAAAAAAACAGAAAAAGAGCTTTGAATTTTAGGTGGAGGGGACGACCCACCCAACAGAAGGGCAATCTGTTGCAAGAGAGGCAATCCCCATCATCCCCCAAAAAGCTGGCTAATGGGACCTGTAGTACAAAGTTTCTCCTATACTGTACATAAAACCATTTTATTTTTATTATTATTTTGCTATGTATTACATTTTCAGATTTATTTTTGTAAAAACAGCATTTTAAGCAGAGGGGGGGAACCTGCTCAACAGGAGCAAAAAAAAAAAAACTGTTGCAAGAAGGGACCATCCCTATCAACATCCCCACCCCACCCCGGAGGTGGCCGATGGAACTTGTAATCCAAAGCATTCCTCTGGGTCGCTCAATCCTAAAATGCACTGCTGCAAAAATGATGGGGACATTTTAAAAACTGGGGCTTTGCAGCGGGGGGGCGGGCGGGAAGGAGGCAGCAATCTGCAACCCTATTCCAGCCTCTCATGCACAAGGGGAGACCCGCCGGCTGCCTGACGGATAGGATTTGTAGTCCAAGACTCCCCTAGGTGAGGAGAAGGCATTGCAAACACACACACACACACACAAACTCAGAGCCAGCGTCGCAGCCGCCGAATCGCCTTCACCTGTGCGGCGTAGGCGCACCTGGCCCTGATGAGCCTTCCCGCGCGCCGCGGCCGTCTCCATGGCAACCGCCCCGCGAGCCGGGGAAGCAGCTGTGTCTGAGCGCGCGCCTCCCCAGCCCAGCGCCCTGGAACCGCCTCGCGGGCTCCTTTCTGCACGCCCATCTCGCCCGTGGTTGGCTGCTCCGAAAACGCGCCCCCTCGGATTGGCGGAGCGGCCTGTCCCTCTCTCCGAGAGGCGGGGACCGTTTAAAAAGACGGCGGGCTCCTCGTGCTGAGTGCAAAAAAAGAACCAAAGCGAGACGCCGCTCCCGCGTCTCTCGGTCCCCGAAAGGGACGATGCTTTGGGGCTCCGGGGGGCCCAAAAAAGTCTCCCTCCGGCGCTCCCGCGGCCCAAGCCCTCGAGCTCGAGGCCGGGCAGGGCCTTTTGAGCTTTGAGGTAATTCTAGCGGAGGCTTTTCTACGTTGTAAGATACGTGAGGGGAGCGCGAGTTCTTTAGCTAATGAATAGCTTTTCGTTCTCGGGGAGTCAGGATAGCAGCTGTGGTAATTTTAAGCGCGGCGTGTGTTCTTAGTAAAACGCCAGGGGTGGCTGGGGTAATATAAAACATATAAAGCATATAAGGCTAACAACATATAAGGAACGGCTGCTGGAATTGGGTATGTCTAGTTTAACGAAGAGAAGGACGAAGGGGGGATATGATAGCAGTGTTCCAATATCTCAGGGGCTGCCCCAAAGAAGAGGGAGTCAAGCTATTCTCCAAAGCCCCTGAAGGCAGGACAAGAAGCAACGGATGGAAACCAACCAAGGAGAGAAGCAACCTGGAACTAAGGAGGGAGGGAGGAAAGAAGGAAGGAAGGAAAGAAGGAAGAAAAGAAAGAAAGAAAGAAAAAAGAAAGAAAAAAAAAAAGGGCAACGGATGGAAACTAACTAAGGACAGAAGCAACCTAGAACTAAGGAGAAACTTCCTGACAGTTAGAACAATTAACCAGTGGAACAACCTGCCTCCAGAAGTTGTGGGTGCTCCAACACTGGAAGTTTTTAAGAAGAGACTGGACAGCCGTTTGTCTGAAATGGTATAGGGTTTCCTGCCTGAGCAGGGGGTTGGACTAGAAGACCTCCAAGGTCCCTTCCAACTTTACTATTATTATTATTAATATCTCAAGGGTACTTTATTCAAAGGACGCCAATAAGGTCACTAAAGATATTTATTCTCGGTCTTTCCCTCGGGGGAATAACGCAAACCGCGGGGTCTTGAAGTAATTCTAGCCAAAGCGCAAGTTCTTAAAATTTGGGTGGAACCTGAGGTAATTCTCAGTCGTGTCCTTTTAAAAAGGACCAAACCACCAGAGGTGAATAAGAGTTAAAATTAGGTTTGGAGTAAAGTCTGAGATAATCTTAGCCCATGTCCTTGCAGTAAGCTGGGTAATTTTAGCCAGGTGTAGTTAAAAGAGCTAATCTGCCACAGGTGAACAAGCAGTAAAATTAGCTTAAAGGCAAAATGGCTTCGGTCCCTGGAGTTGCCCTTTCTTGAATAAAGTCAGCTCTTTGGACCTGAGGAAGTTTTAGTCAAGGCTGAAATCCTTAAAAGAAGCAAAACATGTAGAGGACTAATGGCTTAATAATAATAATAATAATAATAATAATAATAATAATAATAATAATAATAATAATAATAATAATAATAGTTGTAGTAGTAGTAGTAATAATAATAATAATAATAATAATAATAATAATAATAATAATAATAATTAATAATAATAATAAAGTTGGAAAGGTACCTTGGAGGTTATCTAGTCCAACCCCCTGCTCAGGCAGGAAACCCTATACCATTTCAAGTAACTAAAGGCAAAAGTTAACTAAAATTACTTCAGGTCCTGGAGTTGACCTTACTTTCTTGAAATAAAGTCAATTCTGGAGGCCTGAGGTAATTTTAGCCAAGGCTCAAGTTCTTAGAGCAGGGGTCTTCAAACCTGGCCCTTTTATGACTTGTGAACTTCAACTCCCAGAATTCCTGAGCCAGCATGGGGGAACTATGGCCCCTTCATGACTTACGGACTTAAACTCCCAGAATTCCTCAGCCAGCATGCCTGGCTGAGGAATTCTGGGAGTTGAAGTCCACAAGTTATAAAAGGGCCAAGTTTGAAGACCCCTGTCTTAGAGTAAAATATTGGTGGAACCTGAAATAATCTCAGCCATGTCCTTTTAAAAGGACCAAACCACCAAGGGAATAAGAGTTAAAATCAGCTTGGGGTAAAGTCGGAGGTAATCTTAGCCATATACTTGTAGGCTAAAAAGTACTTCAAGTTAGTAGAGGTGAAAGTTAATTAAAATTACTTCAAGCCCAGGACCTGGCTTAACTCTCAGGAAATTGCTTCAGTATCTGGAGTTGCCCTTACTTTCTCCAAAGTCAACTCTTGGGACCTGAGGAAATTTTAGTCAAGGTTCAAGTGCCCTAAAAGAAGCAAAACATGTAGAAGACAACCAGTTGCATGGTCTGAGGAATTCTCAAGGGGACAATGTTCCAATTCATTTTATATTGACTTCTTTCACTCGTAGGATAAAACACAAAAATTGCTTTTCTAGTCTCTGAACATAAGTTGGTCATTTGGTGATGTTGATTTTTTTTAATTTCAAAGGCATGAATCCATATAGACGAAGAAGAAGACATCAACAGTAAGAGAAATGGTTTAATTCACTCTCCAGTATATCATGAAAATGTGGAAGCCTGTCAGTTACTGTTTGCAACTTGTTTATTCCTGCAAAAATGTTTACAAAGTATCAATGGTAAAAAGAGCAGTGGTAGAGCATTCCACATACTAACAAGCATGGCAATGGTGGTGATGCCCCTATTGGTGGAGGTCCTTCAGTCCCTGAGCTTCCACTCTGTGACACTCACACTGAATGAGCCGGGGAGAAACTGCTACCTGTCTCATTGAATCCCTGAGCAAACACTGTGGGGGACTCACACTGGAAGTCCTCTCTGGGGTCGCCCTTTCAGTCCCTGAGCACACACTGAGGGGGAAATCATACTGGAAGACTGAACAGCGTTCACTCCTCCAGTGCTTGAGAACCCCTCAGTGAGACTCAAACTGGAAGGCAATCCTTTGGGATCACCTCCCTCCCGCCTTCACACCCTTAGAAATAATGCTGTACAAGGCAGACGTCTTAGAACCGAAAGTCAACGTGGTGATGCAATTTAATACGAGGAATATTTGTGGCTCACGGTTGAAATGAGGCGTCCTTGGTGCTCTCTGCGCTTGGTGGTTTTCTTGTAGACGTTTCATTACCCAACTAGGGAACATCATCAGTGCTAGTAGAAGGGAGTGTGCTTTGTCTCAATTTATGTTCAAGTGGCTTCTTTCCGTTGTTGAAAATGGTCTTGGAGGTCCATTGTTGCGCTATTTGTTGTTAGCTTCTTTGACCGTTCCCTGATTGCGGTATTGTTTTCTTGCCATGGCGATGGTTTTTAGGACCCCGAAATAAAACGTCAATGGCCCTTTTTAATGTTAGCTGTGGCCGTTGATCTATAAAAGAGGTTAGGGTTTTCTAGCTTTGCAGACTGAGCGGATGAAGAATTGCACACCTGCTGCCAAAAGTTCCTCGAAAGAGACAAGACTTGCTGGGCACGACTGAGGAAGAAACAAAAGCAGAAGAAGAAAAAAGAAAGAAGAAAGAAGAGAACATGAAAATGTCTCCAGCTCAAGCCTTGTTCACCTTCGGCTGTGATGTGGACTTCTATGCTGTGAGGTAAGTTTAGCTGAGTCTTGTATTCTTCAAAGTTTTAGGATATGGAGGGAGGTGGTCTTCCACTACTTGATGGTCCTTCCTAAATACGTAATGCCTGCAACTGAGGTAATAGTAAGCAGTGGGTATGGTGCATTCTTAGGAGCAAAACTCCAATGGTATCTAAAGTAATGTTAGGGGTTTTTTTTATCTCAAGGGCATGTATTCTACACCACCTTAGAAGACAGAAGATTCAGTTGTCAGCCTGCAGCATTGATGGAAGAAGAAGGAATGGAACGCAAGAATGAATATGATCTCCATCAAGAATGCTGCTTCAGCAAGTCAATCACAACTGACCTTTAGATAATAGATTTTAGAGCATTCTTGCCTGCTATAAATTTAGCCATGGCGATGGTTATTAGAACCAAAAAAACCCTCCTCAATGGCCCTTTTTAATCCTAGGCATGGCTGTTGATGGATTATAGATTTTATAGTTTTCTGCCTGGCATATCTTTAGCCCTGGCAATGGTTCTTAGAACCAGAAAGAAAACCTCAACGGCCCTTTTAAATGACCAATGTGGCCAGTGCTTGGTAATAGATTTTATAGTTTTCTGCCTGGCATAAATTTAGCCCTGACGATGGTTCTTAGAACCAAAAATAAAACCTCATTGGCCCTTTTAAATGACTAGAGTGTAGCCAGTGCTTGGTAAAGATTTTATAGTTTTCTGCCTGGTATAATTTTAGTCCTGGCAATGGTTCTTAGAACCAGGAAGAAAACCTCAACGGCTCTTTAAATGGCCAGTGTGTGGCCAGTGATTGATAATAGATTTTATAGTTTTCTGCCTGACATAATTTGAGTCCTGGCAAAGATTCTTAGAACCAGAAAGAAAACCTCAACGGCCCTTTTAAATGACCAGTGTGTGGCCAGTGCTTAGTAATATTTTATAGTTTTCTGCCTGGTGTAAATTTAGCCATGGCGATGGTTCTTAGAAGCAGAAAGAAAACCTCAACGGCTCTTATTAATGCTAGGTGTATCCGTTGATCTATAAAAGATTTTATAGTTTTTGAGTCTATGAGATTGAGGGGAGGAACAATTGCACACCTGGTGCCAAATGTTCCTCAGAAGAGACAAGACTTGCTGGGCACGGCAGAAGAAGAAAGAAGAGCATGAAAATGTCTCCAGCTCAAGCCCTCTTAGCCTTTGGCTGTGATGTGGCCTCCTACGCTGTGAGGTAAGTTTAGCCGAGTCTTGTATTCTTCAAAGTTTTAGGATATGGAGGGAGGTGGTCCATTATGACTAGATAATACCTGTGTCTGAGGTAATAGTAACCACTGTGTATTGTGCATTCTTAAGAGTAAAACCCCAATGGCAGCTGAAGTAATGTTAGGTCTTTTTATCTCAAAGGCATGTACTCTACACCACCTTAGAAGACAGAAGACTCAGTCGTCAGCCTGCAGCATTGATGGAAGAAAGATGAATGAAATGCAAGAATGAATATGATCTCCATCAAGAATGCTGCTTCACCAAGTCAATCACAACTGACTTTTAGATGATAGATTTTATACCATTCTTGCCTGCTGTAAATTAGCCATGGCAATGGTTATTAGAACCAAACAAATCTCCTCAATGGCCCTTTTTAATCCTGGCATGGCTGTTGATGGATTATAGATTTTATAGTTTTCTGCCTGGCGTACGTTTGGTCCTGGCGATGGTTCTTAGAACCAAAAATAAAACCTCAGCGGCCCTTTTAAATGACCAGTGTGTGGCCAGTGCTTGGTAATAGATTTTATAGTTTTCTGCCTGGCGTAAGTTTAGTCCTGGCAATGGTTCTTAGAACCAGAAAGAAAACCTCAGCGGCCCTTTTAAATGACCAATGTGGCCAGTGCTTGGTAATAGATTTTATAGTTTTCTGCCTGGTATAATTTTAGCCCTGGCGATGGTTCTTAGAACCAGGAAGAAAAACTCATTGGCCCTTTTTAATTATCAGTGTGTGGCTAGTGATTGATAATAGATTTAATAGTTTTCTGCCTGGCGTAAATTTAGCCCTGGCAATGGTTCTTAGAACCAGAAAGAAAACCTCAACGGCTCTTATTAATGCTAGGTGTGTCCATTGATCTATAAAAGATTTTATAGTTTTTGAGTCTTTGAGATTGAGGGGAGGAACAATTGCACACCTGGTGCCAAATGTTCCTCAGAAGAGACAAGACTTGCTGGGCATGGCAGAAGAAGAAAGAAGAGCATGAAAATGTCTCCAGCTCAAGCCCTCTTAGACTTTGGCTGTGATGTGGCCTCCTACGCTGTGAGGTAAGTTTAGCCGAGTCTTGTATTCTTCAAAGTTTTAGGATATGGAGGGAGGTGGTCCTTTATGTCTAGATAACACCTGTGTCTGAGGTAATAGTAACCACTGTGTATTGTGCATTCTTAAGAGTAAAACCCCAATGGCAGCTGAAGTAATGTTAGGTGTTTTTATCTCAAAGGCATGTACTCTACACCACCTTAGAAGACAGAAGACTCAGTCGTCAGCCTGCAGCATTGATGGAAGAAAGATGAATGAAATGCAAGAATGAATATGATCTCCATCAAGAATGCTGCTTCACCAAGTCAATCACAACTGACCTTTAGATAATAGATTTTAGAGCATTCTTGCCTACTGTAAATTTAGCCTTGGCGATGGTTATTAGAACCAAAAATAAAGCCTCATTGGTCCTTTTAAATGACCAGTGTGTGACCAGTGCTTGGTAATAGATTTTATAGTTTTCTGCCTGGTGTAAATTTAGCCATGGCGATGGTTCTTAGAACCAAAGTTAAAGCCTCATTGGCCCTTTTAAATGACCAGTGTGGCTAGTTATTGATAATAGATTTTATAGTTTTCTGCCTGGCATATCTTTAGCCCTGGCGATGGTTCTTAGAACCAGAAAGAAAACCTCAACGGCCCTTTTTAATGTTAGCTGTGGCCGTTGATCTATAAAAGAGGTTAGGGTTTTCTAGCTTTGCAGACTGAGCGGATGAAGAATTGCACACCTGCTGCCAAAAGTTCCTCGAAAGAGACAAGACTTGCTGGGCACAACTGAGGAAGAAACAAAAGCAGAAGAAGAAAAAAGAAAGAAGAAAGAAGAGAACATGAGAATGTCTCCAGCTCAAGCCCTCTTAGCCTTTGGCTGTGATGTGCCCTCCTACGCTGTGAGGTAAGTTTAGCTGAGTCTTATATTCTTCAAAGTTTTAGGATATGGAGGGAGGTGGTCCATTATATCTAGATAACACCTGTGTCTGAGGTAATAGTAACCACTGTGTATTGTGCATTCTTAAGAGTAAAACCCCAATGGCAGCTGAAGTAATCTTAGGTCTTTTTATCTCAAAGGCATGTACTCTACACCACCTTAGAAGACAGAAGACTCAGTCGTCAGCCTGCAGCATTGATGGAAGAAGAAGGAATGGAACACAAGAATGAATATGATCTCCATCAAGAATGCTACTTCTGCAAGCCAGTCCCAACTGACCTTTAGATAATAGATTTTAGAGCATTCTTGCCTACTGTAAATTTAGCCATGGCAATGGTTTTTAGAACCAAAAAAACCTCAATGGCCCTTTTTAATCCTAGGTGTGACTGTTGATGGATTATAGATTTTATAGTTGTCTGCCTGGCGTATCTTTAGCCCTGGCGATGGTTCTTAGAACCAAAAATAAAGCCTCATTGGCCCTCTTAAATGATCAGTGTGTGGCCAGTGCTTGGTTATGGATTTTATAATTTTCTGCCTGGCGTAAATTTAATTCTGGCAGTGGTTCTTAGAACCAGAAAGAAAATCTCAGTGGCCCTTTTTAATGACCAATGTGGCCAGTGCTTGATACTAGATTTTATAGTTTTCTGCCTGGTGGAAATTTAGCCAGGGCGATGGTTCTTAGAACCAAAAAAATCTCCTCAATGGCCCTTTTTAATCCTAGGCATGGCTGTTGATGGATTATAGATTTTATAGTTTTCTGCCTGGCGTAAATTTAGCCCTGGCGATGGTTCTTAGAACCAGAAAGAAAACCTCAACGGCCTTTTAAATGACCAATGTGGCCAGTGCTTGGTAATTGATTTTATAGTTTTCTGCCTGGTGTAAATTTAGTCCTGGTGATGGTTCTTAGAACCAGAAAGAAAACCTCAATGACTCTTTTAAATGACCAATGTGTGACAATGATTGATAATAGATTTCATAGCTTTCTGCCTGGTGTACGTTTAGCCATGGCAATGGTTCTTAGAATCAGAAAGAAAACCTCAACGGCCCTTTTTAATGCTAGGTGTGTCCGTTGATCTATAGAAGATTTTATAGTTTTTGAGTCTATGAGATTGAGGGGGGAACAATTGGACACCTGCTGCCAAATGTTCCTCAGAAGAGACAAGACTTGCTGGGCACGGCAGAAGAAGAAAGAAGAGAGCATGAAAATGTCTCCAGCTCAAGCCCTGTTAGCCTTCGGCTGTGATGTGGCCTCCTACGCTGTGAGGTAAGTTTATTGTATTCTTCAAAGTTTTAGGATATGGAGGGAGGTGGTCCGTTATGTCCAGATAACACCTATGTCTGAGGTAATAGTAAGCACTGTGTATTGTGCATCCTTAAGAGTAAAACCCCAATGGCAGCTGAAGTAATGTTAGGTCTTTTTATCTCAAAGGCATGTACTCTACACCACCCTAGAAGACAGAAGACTCAGTCGTCAGCCTGCAGCATTGATGGAAGAAGAAGGAATGGAACGCAAGAATGAATATGATCTCCATCAAGAATCCTTCTTCACCAAGTCAATCCCAACCGACTTTTAGAAGAACCGCTGACTTTCATTAACAGATCACACTACACATATTAATGCTATCTGCTGCCGTTGGTAGACAATATCAAATTGCACACATGACCAATGAGGATTCTCAGTGCAGTCAAAAGAGATGCACTATTCCTGATTCCACCTGCGCACACAGCCGACCCCCCTGTTTAGACATTGACCCTTGGCACTCCATCAACTCACCTGTGCTCATGCCACAGGGGTTCTCCTCCAATTTGAGACTCAGCTGGGGATCCTCAGGGATTGGGAGAGGCTTCCAGACGGGGGCTGTTGTCTCCTCCAGTTTGATTCTCCCTGGCTGCTCACTCAGGGTCCGAAAGGGTCTCCCAGGGTGACCCCAGGGAGTCTTCCAGTGTGAGTCTCACAGAGTGTCTGCTCAGAGCCTTCTGCCCTTCGGCCCGCCAATTCACCCAACGCTCTTTGTCCAGGGCCTTTGGCTGCATGGGATAAGTACTCCCAAGCCAATCAGGCAGCAGGCAGGAGCCGTGGTTCTGCGGGGGCAGCGTGTGATGGGCGATCGCAGGGCCTGTGGGCTGCAGCTGCTCCACACCTTTTGGGCCCTTGTAGCTCTGTCACCAGGACTGGAGGGAGGGGGAACGGTGGCAGGAGTCACAGCCACTGGGGCTACTGGGGGGAGGCAGTCAGGCAAGTGTGTGTTTGGGGGGACCAGGGAGGCAGGGGCGGGCACCTCAAGGGGGCTTCACAGATACGGCTTGGCTCGCAACTCAAACGAAAGAGGGAAGGAGGACCAAGGCCAGTGCAGGGAACGGCGGGCCGGGGAGGGCACACAGGTGAAGAGAGGGCTGGGCGGCTTCTGCAATTGCGTTTAGCATGGGAGGGAAAAGGGCAGGTGAACAGCAAGGGCTGGGAGGGCTGCATTTGCGAGCATCATGGGAGGGAAGCGCGGGCAAATGACAAGGGCTGGGGGGCTGATGGAACTACGAGCATCATGGGAGGGAAGCGAGGGCAAATGGCAAGGGCTGGGGGGCTGATGGAACTNCATGGGCAAATGGCAAGGGCTGGGGGGCTGATGGAACTGCGTCGTGGGAGGGAACCATGGGCAAATGGCAAGGGCTGGGGGGCTGATGGAACTGCGTCGTGGGAGGGAACCATGGGCAAATGGCAAGGGCTGGGGGGCTGATGGAACTGTAAGGGTCATAGGAGGGAACCATGGGCAAATGGCAAGGGCTGGGGGGCTGATGGAACTGCGTCGTGGGAGGGAAGGGTGGGCAAAAGCCACATTGGCCTTGCTGTTCACCTGTGCGCCCTCCCCAGCCCGCCGTTCCCTGCACCAGCCTTGGTCCTCCTTCCCTCTTTCATTTGAGTTGTGAGCCAAGCAGTCTCTGAAGCCCCCTTGAGGCGCCCGCCCCTCCTTCCCTGGTCCCCCTCAACACACACTTGCCTGACTGCCCCCCCAGTGGCCCCGGCAACTGTGACTCTTGCCACCACCACCCCTCCCTCCAGTCCTGGTGACAGAGCTCCAAGGGCCCAAAAGTTGCTGAGCAGCTGTAGCCCACAGGCCCTGCGATCACCCATCGCACGCTGCCCCCGCAGAACCACGGCTCCTGCCTGCTGCCTGATTGGCTGTGGGCTACTTATCCCACGCAGCCAAAGGCCCTGGACAAAGAGCGTCGGGTGAATTGACGGGGCGAAGGCTCTGAGCAGACACTCTGTGAGACTCACACTGGAAGACTCTCTGGGGTCGCCCTGGGAGACCCTTTCGGTCCCTGAGTGAGCAGCCAGGGAGAATCACACTAGAGGAGATGACAGCCCCCGTCTGGAAGCCTCTCCCAATCCCTGAGGATCCCCAGCTGAGTCTCAAACTGGAGGACAACCCCTGTGGCCTGAGCACAGGTGAGTTGATGGAGAGTATTTCTTGGGAGAAAGACTGCACTGCTCCTGAGGCCATCTTGACTCACACCAGACACCCACACAAGGCAGAGGTGATGCCAAGGCACTCCTGACAGGGGTCTTGGTCGTCTGTGAAACTCACTCTGAATGAGAAGGCAGCCAGAAGGCTCATTCAGTCCTTGAGCAGAGACTCTGTGAGACTCACACTGGAAGGGAGACCCTTTCAGTCCCTGTGTGAACAACGAGAGTGAATCACACTGCTGGAGTCAACAGCGCTCAACTACAAGCTTCCTCCAGTGCCTGAGGATCCCCAGCTGAGCCTCAATCTGGAAGGGAATCCTTTTGGATCGCTTCCCTCCCACCTTCATATCCTGAGAAATAATGTCGGTAGCAGCCAGATCTCTTAGAACCAAAAGTAAACCTGGTGTCAAACTTTGTTATGAGGTATTGCCATCTCAATAAATGAATAACTAGATTTGTTGCTAGGGTGAGACATTAGATCCTCAAACTGGAAAACAAATCTGTGTGGCCCTTTTTAATTCTAGATGTGGCCATTGAAACCCTGAGTAGATTTCGTGCCTGGCTTAATTTAGGCATGATGTTGGTTCTTAGAACCAGAAAGAAAACTCCAATGGCCCTTTTAAATGACCAGTGTGTGGCCAGTGCTTGGTAATGGATTTTATAGTTTTCTGCCTGGCGTAAATTTAGGCCATGGCGATGGTTCTTAGAACCAGAAAGAAAACCTCAATGGTCCTTTTTAACGTTAGGTGTAGCCAGTGATTTATAAAATATTTTATAGTTTTCTGCCTGGTGTAAATTTAGCCAGGGCGATGGTTCTTAGAACCAAAAAACCTCCTCAATGGCCCTTT
>NW_015390543.1:0-3954 GCF_001527695.2 Protobothrops mucrosquamatus | reverse complement strand
TTTTAATCCTCGGCATGGCTGTTGATGGATTATAGATTTTATAGTTTTCTGCCTGACATATCTTTAGCCCTGGCGATGGTTCATAGAACCAAAATTAAAGCCTCAATGGCCCTCTTAAATGACCAGTGTGTGGCCAGTGCTTGGTTATGGATTTTATAATTTTCTACCTGGCATAAATTTAATCCTGGCAGTGGTTCTTAGAACCAGAAAGAAAATCTCAGTGGCCCTTTTAAATGACCAGTGTGTGGCCAGTGCTTGATAATAGATTTTATAGTTTTCTGCCTGGTGTAAATTTAACCAGGGTGATGGTTCTTAGAACCAAAAAAATCTCCTCAATGGCCCTTTTTAATCCTAGGCATGGCTGTTGATGGATTATAGATTTTATAGTTTTCTGCCTGGTGTATCTTTAGCCTTGGCGATGGTTCATAGAACCAAAAATAAAGCCTCATTGGCCCTTTTAAATGACCAGTGTGTGGCCAGTGCTTGGTAATAGATTTTATAGTTTTCTGCCTGGCGTAAACTTAGCCATGGCGGTGGTTCTTAGAAACCAGAAAGAAAACCTCAATGGCCCTTTTTAATACTAAGTATGGCCAGTGATTGATAAAAGATTTCTATTTTTCTGCCTGGGAATAATTTTATCCTTGGCTGTTTTTTAAAATGTGTAAGTTACATTTTGACTGGTAAATAATCATGACACACAGTATGCGGCCGTCACCTCAATAATTTTGATTTCTTCTGTCACACACATTTATCTTTTTGTTTCTGAAATATCTCTAAATGGGATTCAGACTTGGTAACATTCTGTTTGACGTGTATTTTTTTGTAATAAAGCTGAGTTTTACTCCTGGTTTACTGTCGTTAAATAGTTGTGATGCTTATGGTAGACAAGACATTTTATCTTTTGCTTGCTTTTATGTATCCTTTATGTATCTGTTCTTATCATCATCTCTTCACCAAGAGATACCTGTTGTGATATTCATGTATTTGAACACTGAAGTTGCGTTTTCTTTCTTCTGAGAGAAATCTTTTGATGACAACTGTTGTTTCTTTTACACCTCACCTTTTTTATCAAAAATGTCATTTTTAAATTAGTGAACTATTTAACCCATCATGGCATTGTATCATTTCTTCTGTAACTTTTACAATGAAAAAAATGTGACTTTTTAATCCTTAAAATATTGGATGATATTTTTTATGTATTTTATCTTTGGGACTGTATTATGTTTTGAATTGTACAAACTGTTGCAGCTGGATTGTGCTTGGAAGATGTGATGCTTGTGTTAAACAATATAGTATTCAAGTCTTCCTTGATTATATTTGTGATCCTGCAGTCAGAGCTTAGACCTGTTGGGCACCTCGTGTTTCTGCTCTTCGCTGAAGTCACCAGAGATCAACTTTTATAAGGATTTGGGGTTTTGGTGTATTCAGAAACATCCTGTTCTACCAAAAAACACTTCCTTCTTTTTTTTTATTGAAAGTTTTATAAAATTTTACAATATAAATCCCCCCTCCCCCCAAACCCAACCCTCCATCCCTCCCCCCCTCACTTCCCAGAGCCAATCACAGGATTAACAATAAAATAATCATGATCTAACTAACATTAATCAACTATTAATCTAACAAATCTATAACTTCCTTTAACTCTCTTTTAAAACAAATATACAGTTATTAAATGTCATAATATTAACATAATTATAAATAAGATCAAAAATTCATTCAACCAAAAAACACTTCCAATGAAATTATTTTTGCACTTTTCATAAAATTATTTTTGATTTCTCTCTCTCTCTCTCTCTCTCTATCCAGTAACCTTTTCTGCTGTACCTTAGGAAAAAGATGCCATGGACCTATCTGGCCACAGGAGGGCAGCATTCCCTGTTTTGCCATCCTCCGTGTCCTATTAGAAATGAAATTTTAGTTCCTGGAATTATCTTTTATATTCCTGACAGCCTCTTCGGTGGCTGCTTTGAGCTTTCATCAAAGGAAGGGAATGAAAGAATAAAAATAAGCCACTCCAGGGTTTCTTTGTCAAATGTCACAGCACACAGTGGCCACAGGAGGGCAAACTCTGACTCAGTTTTACGGGTGTTTGCTTATTATGTATATTCCTTAATCAAAGGTGTACACTGAGTGCCCCTAGGAAAAAAGCACCGAGTTGTAGGAATCATAAGAAGTCCCTAGAATTCTTGATCAGGGGTTGATGAAAGGTGTCCATGAGAGGGCAGACTTTCCTGCGTTTACCAGCTGGGCTTGGGGGGTCAAGAGAATCCAAGTCCTGCCACAAGACCTCCCACTTGCTATCCGTACAGCCTCCACAAAACAACACAACTCCATATTTTGAGCTGGAGCACAGGCTTGGACCAGAGGAGCTGGTCAAAGGGACATTTCCCCCCAAATCCCGAATTAACCACAAAACAACAGCTAAAAGGAGAATAGTTTCTCCTTTCTGTATGTTTTTCCTTAACTGGAAGAAAATACAGTGAACAATTGCTTTGGAATAATAATAATAATGATGGTGATGGTGATGATGTTGGAATAATATAGAGCTGGAAGGGACTTTGGAGGTCTTCTAGTCCAACCCTCTCCCTGCTCAGGGCAGGAAACCCTATACCAAATAATAATAATAATAATAATAATAATAATAATAATAATAATAATAATAATAATAATAATAATAAAGTTGGAAGGCACCTTGGAGGTCATCAAGTCCAACCCCCTGCTCAGGCAGGAAACCCTATACCATTTCGGACAAATGAGTGTCCAGTCTCTTCTTAAAAACTTCCAGTGTTGGAGCATTCACCGCTTCTGGAGGCAGGTTGTTCCACTGGTTAATTGTTCTAACTGTCAGGAAGTTTCTCCTTAGTTCTAGGTTGCTTCTCTCCTTGATTGGTTTCCATTTATTGCTTCTTGTCCTGCCTTCAGGGGCTTTGGAGAACAACTTGACTCCCTCTTCTTTGGGGCAGCCCCTGAGATATTGGAAGACTGCTATCATGTCCCCCCTTCATCCTTCTCTTCGTTAAACTAGACATACCCAATTCCAGCAGCCGTTCCTTATATGTTTTAGATAAACCACTTCAGATAAATGGTTATCCAGTCTCTTCATAAAAAGCTTCCAGTGTTGGAGCATTCACAGCTTCTGGAGTCAGGTGGAGAAGGACACAAGAAAATACAGCTAACAAAGAGGCTAATATGTTCCCTGCCTGGGAAAAACCTAAAACCTATCACTAAACAAGCATAACACACAAGATTGAATTGGTTAATCATTTCTTTAGCAAGCAACCTTTTCCCGTAAAGGTTACACTGTTTGCTTCAATTTGCAAAATCTTGATTTCTGCTTCCGTGTTCAGTAGGGTATTGCTCTTAATATGCAAATAAAGCAGCCAGATCTGCAGAGACCCCCATTCCTACAGAAGCAGGCTGAAAACATTGCCCTATAGGGTCTCCTGCTCAGCAAGGGGTTGGACTAGAAGACCTCTGAGGTCCCTTTCCAGCCCCGTCATCCTACGATTTTATGTTCAGCTAGCCCCAGTTTTAATTTAAGCACATCCTTGCCGTTCGATGTTTACATTTTTTGCATTGGGGGGAAACTATATAAATAATGCTTGTTCCAGGTCTGGCTATATTCACATTTGCAAAAAAAAATCTCTCTCATCCTATCAGATTTTTTATTACCCAGGTTGCTCTTTAAGCCCCATAAAAGTACCTTCCTCATTTTTGGAGAGGTTTATCTCCTCCGGAATGAATAACCAGAAGACAACCTCTTGGAAAATAAAAAATTTAAAAAAAAAGTCCGGGAAAGATCATGTATGCATTTAAATGGCTCATTCTCTTTTTGGAAAAGAAGAAAGTATTTTGTTGCATGTAAATTAATGGCTCCCTTTTTGCATTTATAATTGCCCAGAAGAACAGATGGGATAACTTTCTGGTGAATCAATTCAGCCGTAAAAAAAAAAA
>NW_015390542.1:88041-93151 GCF_001527695.2 Protobothrops mucrosquamatus | reverse complement strand
AGGAGGAGGAGGAGATGGACAATGAAGAGGAGATAGACAATGAGGAAAAGAGAAGGAGAAGGAGGAGAAGATAGATAATGAAGAGAAGGAGAAGGAGATGACAGACAATGGTGAAAAGAGAAGGAGAAGGAGAAAGAAGAGGAGATAGACAATGAGGAGGAGATAGACAATGAAAAGAGAAGGAGAAGGAGGAGAAGATAGATAATGAAGAGAAGGAGATGACAAACAATGGTGAAAAGAGAAGGAGAAGGAGAAAGAAGAGTAGATAGACAATGAGGAGGAGGAGATAGACAATGAGGAAAAGAGGAGGAGAAGATAGACAATGAAGAAGAGAAGGAGGAGATGACAGACAATGAGGAGGAGAAGGAGAAGATGATAGAATGAGGAAAAGAGAAGGAGAAGGGAAAGGAGAAGAAGGAGAATATAGACAATGAGAAGGAGGAGGAGGAGGAGGAGGAGGAGGAGGAGGAGGATTGTCCTATATGTTGTCAAGCTATTGTAAGTCTTCTTTTGGCCAAGAACCAGAACACAGACCCATTGAAACCAATTAAACACTGATGTACTTCAACACGTAAGGGAAAACACCCATTGGCATAATCCAAACATAATTGAATTTATTCTCCTGACATAAGATACGAAAAGGAAAATAGCCGTTGTATCTTGGAGGAGGAGGAGGAGGAGGAGGAGGAGGAGGAGGAGACCAATCATTGATGCTGGTTGAGTAGATAAACAACTCCGCCATCTTTTAACCTGGTTAGGTGATGAGGATGAAAGGAGCGTTTTGCTATTCCATTCTTTATTCTATTCCATTCTATTCTATTCTATTCCATTCCATTCCATTCCATTCCATTCCATTCCATGTGATCAAATTCTTTTGGCCGTTTCTTTTGGCTTACGGTACTTACGTGTCCAGAAATCTCCGACTGAGGTCCAAGATGAGAAACGAAGGACCTTTGGGAAATGGAGGGTCCCGGGACACTTTGTACTGGATGGGCCGGCATTTTTTACACTGTGAGCTCTGTGGGACCGAAGTGATCATAGCAGCGTCGATCTCCAGTTGTTCGTCCAAGGTGTAAATCTGTATGCCTCGGACCTCCTCCTTCATCTTCTCCGTATCCAGTCTGATGGTCATGGGGATGTCGCAGAAGAAGTTCTGAGGTCCAAGCGAGATGTTTTCTCCTCCGACCATCAGCAGTTTGATGTCATTTATGGCTTCTTTGGAGTCCCACTCGGGGGAAACATAAGTCACCCAGATGGTCAGAGATTCTGGGATGACCGGATATTGGAACTGAAGCTGAAGGTAGCATCCTTGAGGTTCAGGGCAAGCTGGTGGGACCGTTTGCTTGATGACCGCTGAATTGGGAGTCCACGTTCTTACATCGGGTTTACACGGCTGTTCCACATCTGGGTGCCCTTGAATACAAGAGAAGAAAAAGGCAGAATGGAATCAAACTTGCATTCAACGTACCCAAAACTTGGAACGCCCAAGATTCTCTAGGACCTTGCTCCAACAATCCATATAAATGAATGTAAACTACCTTCATTTTCTAGGACGGGGATCTTCAGCCTTGGCAACTTCAAGAATTGTGGACTTCAACTCCCAGAATTCTTCAGCCAGGGACGCTGGCTGAGGAATTCTGGGAATTGAAGTCCACAAGTCATAAAAGGGCCAAGTTGGAAGACCCCTGCTCTAAACTAAGGGCTTTTATGCTTGGAATGTTTTTACTTGTGAGGGAAGCCATTGTAAAAACACACTAAACCCCCTGATGGATTAGGGCAGGGGTCTTCAAACTTGGTCAATCTTGGCAACTTCAAGACTTGCCTGACAGTGAGAACAATCTTGCCTTCAGAAGTTGTGGGTGCTCCATCACTGGAGGCTTTCGAGAAGAAACGGGACAGCCATTTGTCTGAAATAGTTGAGGGTCTCCTGCTTGAGCAGGGGGTTGGACTAGAAGATCTCCAAGGTCCCTTCCGACTCTATTTTGTATTCTTATTCTTATTTTCAGGGGTGTTATAGAAAATGGGCAGAAAAGTATATGTCACCCTCTGAAGTGCAAGGCATTACTCCGTCAGACCCAGTTAACCTACCCTCCTTTTTCTCAACAATTTTGCCCAACAAGCTCCAAAACTCAACGAAAAAAACAAAAACAGAAGCACAGAGATTTTCTTTTTTTAAAAAAAAAAAGCTGGACAAGGTCACAAAGGATGGCAACTGGGGCTGATAAAAGCAGAGGGGAAAAATGAAACAGATGCCGGAAGAATTATACAAGCCAGAAGAGCAGCAGTAGACTATCTCAGTTGCAAACCGTGCAAGGTTGAGTAAGGAGAAAGAGGAGCTGGTTTTTGCACCCCTCCAGAAGAAGCAGAATGAGCAAACATCCTCCTATTTCTTATTATTTTATTTTATTTTATTTAAAAAAAAGGCAGGTCTTGATTACTAACACTGCCGAGGAGGAGGAGGAGGAGGAGGAGGAGGGGAAAAAACCCGGGCTCGACACTTAATTATAAATTTGTTACTCATCCTTCACTGCTTTTCCCCTTGATTGCCTTCTTTGTTTGCTTTCTCTCCCCGAAATTCGTCATCCTTCCTAGATATTAATCATGCTGTCTGAGGAGGCTTCCAACCTTTATCTGTGCAGGAGCTGTTAGCCTGTGTGTTAAGCGCCTTCGCAAAGCCCGCAATGCCTCCCTTTCTCCGTCCCACCCTTGTCCGGTGTGTAAGTAACTTTGAGGCTCACCTTCAGCTCCACGGGGGCTCCAGTGGCCTGACGGATCGCAGGGCATCGGAGAAGAGGCACTGGAAGCGTATTGGATCAGAACCCGTCCTTCCCCGCAGAGCTCACACGAGGATCCCACTTCTCTAGGTGGCCAGGAAGAAAGAAGAGGAAATGCTCCAACTTAGTAACAGTTGAAAAGAAGATTCGTTCATTCGTTCGTTCGTTCATTCATTCATTCGTTCATTCATTCACTCTCTCTCCCTCTCATCCTTTTTTCTTTCCTTCCTTCCTTCCTTCTTTCCTTCCTTCCTTCTTCCCCCTCCTTCCTTCCTCCCTCCCTTTCTCTCCTTCCTCTCTTCCTCTCTCTTCCCTCCTTCCCTCCCCTCCTTCTTTCCTTCCTTCCTTCCTGCCTCCCGCCCCCTTCTCCATTCCTCTCTCCCTTTCTCTCCTACCTCTCCTTCTCTTTCTCCTTCCTTCCTCCCTCCCTCCCTCCCTTCCTCTCCTTCCTCTCTTCCTTTGTCCTTCCTCCCTCCTTCTTCCCTCCCTTCCTTCTTCCCTCTTCTTTCCTTCCTTCTTTCCTTCCTCCCTCTCCTTCCTCTCTTCCTTTCTCCTCCCTCCCTTTCTTCTTCCCTCTTCTTTCTTTCTTTCTTTCTTTCCTTCCTTCCTTCCCTCCCTCCCTCCCTCCCTTCCTTCTGTCCATCTTGGTGTTTCCATGGTTTACTTAATTATGATTTATTGAGATTTGGGATACTGTACAATAAGCTACAATCCTCGGCCCACTATTCACACAGTACGTTGACCTCAACCCCCACCAATGTTATTACAACGAACCCCATCTCTAGCTGGGTCTGCCTCTTGGGTCCCAATCACCAACACGCCTCCCCCCTCCCCAAATTTCCTGGCAAGTGTATGGAGGTTGAATTATACTCCATATGGACTATGACTAAAGGCAACAAACCAATTTCTCAGCCGAGAAAGTAGCTTTAAAAAAACAAAAAAAAAAAACCCAACAACAAAAGCATTCCTGGGTGAAGAATGGATTTGGGGCCGTTGAATGAATCACCTTCTAAGTCCGGGCCCATCTTGCTGATAATCAGCTTCAGAGACAAAACATTTCTTTTGCTGCTCAGGTTTCCACCTCCCTCTCCCTTAGAGAGATGGAAATCAGGACTGACAAATTAAAGCCCTGTCAAAAAGCCTCTTGCCCAACCCTCTCCTTGAATCAGAAATTCTGTAATCTGCAAGCTATTTTCTTGGAAGAAAGGAGGAGGAGAAGAGAGGGATCAAGAGGGGATAAATATGAATGTCGCTGCCCTGTTGGAAAGCACCCTGGGGTGATGCACCCCAAGTTGTTGCTGTTGCAGTTTTAAATCTCCAGGGGGGACTGTTGATTGAAGGACTAGGGGTGACATGAAAGCAAAGTCTTCCAATATCAGCCACAAAGAAGAGGAGGGGGGTCCACCTATTCTCCAAGGAGCCTGAAGGCAGGACAAGAAGCAACGGATGGAAACTAACCAAGGAGAGAAGCAACCTAGAACTAAGGAGAAACTTCCTGACAGTGAGAACAATTAACCAGTGGAACAACCTGCCTCCAGAAGTTGTGAGTGCTCCAACACTGGAAGTTTTTAAGAAGAGACTGGACAGCCATTTGTCTGAAATGGTTTATAAGGTTTCCTGCCTGAGCAGGGGGTTGGACTAGAAGACCTCCAAGGTACCTTCCAACTCTTCTGTTATTCTGAATGCTCAAACCACCTTACCCAACTGCATCACCCTGATTCCAGACTGAATATAACACTGTTGTAAAATACCTGGTGTGGGGAATAACAAGATTAAAAAGCGTGCTTTGATGCAGTCAAGAAATGAGCGGACTTTCCCCCTTCCTGATCCAATCCATATTCTTCCAAGCTTCCTAAGTTTCTTTTCTTCGGCATTCAAAGCTAACAAAACAGCCGTTGTTGCAAAAGGCAGAGGGTGCATCTTCCCAAGCCTGATAGAGCAGCATTAGCCTTTGCTTCTAAATAAAAGCATTTATTAGTAGCTTGATTTAGATGATGCAATTAGCTAATTTTAGACCTCGGTCCTCTTTAGAGGCTTGTGTGGATTAGCTCACTTCTTGTGATGGGATGGGAAAACTGGTTCGTTGGCATCTGGGGGCTCCTTTCCCATATATCTCCCTCAAGTTTTACTTAACAACACTTTCAAATCCATCCATCCAAATAGAGCTGGAAGGGTACCTTGGAGGTCTTCTAGTCCAACCCCCTGCTCAGGCAGGAGACCCTAGACAATTGGAGACAAGTGGCTGTCCAGTCTCTTCTTAAAAACCTCCATTGTTGGACCACCCACAACTTCTGAAGGGAAGCTGTTCCACAGGTTAATTGTCCTCACTGTTAGGA
>NW_015390542.1:59542-83795 GCF_001527695.2 Protobothrops mucrosquamatus | reverse complement strand
AGTTCAAGGGTCCCCAATCCCCAGTACTGGGCCATGGCATGCCAGCAACCAGTCCACACAAACAAGCAAAGCCCCATCCGTGGGATGCAGGCAGCACACAATACCACACACTCTCCGGTCCATGGAAAAAAACCTTTCTCCACAGAACCAGTCCCTGGTGTCCAAAAGGTTGGGGGCCTCTGTTTTAGTTGGTCTACAAGGTTTGCTTGAAGCTGAGCTGTGCTCCTGAAGACTTTATGGGGAGTGTCCACGTTATAATATGCCAACACTTTTGGCTTCCAAGGTATTATTTTCACCTCTCCCAGTCTGGACCACAGGGCTTATATCTACATCAAACACAGTTTTGGTCTGGAGCTCACCAGCTTCTTGAATGCAGTTTTGAGCAACCTTGGAGTCCAACTATTGTACAACACTGTCTAAAGCCAGGGTGTCCAACCTTGGCAACCTTAAGACGGGTAGATTTCAACTCCCAGACTTCTCCGGCCAGCATGAGGCATTCTGGGAGTTGAAGTTCATAGATCTTAAAGTTGCCAAGGTTGGGTCTAAAGCCTACAGCCAGCAAATTATCCCAACAGGAAAGAGCTGTTACCTGCGTAGCTCATAAAGTTGTTGAATGGTGTATTCTGGAAGTTACGGAACCCACACATGTTACTGCTAGCAGGGGGATCGCCACAGACTTTGTGAGTTGGGGTAGGGTTGGTATCCGGGCAGAGATCCCCCGTTTCGAAAGACGGTTCTGTTTCCATGCAGGGGTCGCTGCAGGAGAAGATCTCAGAGACCCCCTTAAAGACATGGTAGAGTCCGAGGCTGTGTCCAACTTCATGGATCATGGTATGGGTGTGGCCAGCAATGCCATAGAAGGAAGGATTCAGGACGATGCCTCCTGTATGGGCAAAAAGAGAGAGGAAGGGACATTGCTGCGTGTTGGTGCCTCCAGAAACATCGTGAAAGAAAAGAACACACAGATGCAAGACTTGCATGAAGCCTACCAAGAGAATTTGCGACAAACTTCCTTTTGGTGGGTCCCACAAAATGAATTGTGTGAGGCCCAGAAAGGAAGACCAATGAAATCTCATCATTATTATTTCCTTCTTGTTTGTAGGCATGGAAGCAAGGAAGGACATACAACAATAGAGAAGCAGAGGAGGAGGAGGAAGAGGAAGAGAATCAGGGTGAGGGACTCCAATAGGCTTCAGTGGCGTCTTTGCTGGAGCCCAATAAGCAAATTTATTTGTCTGTTTGTTTGTTTGTTTCCTGCCTTTATTACTTTTATAACTAACTCAAGGCGGCAAACATATCTAATACTTCTTCCTCCTCCTAGTTTCCCCATCATAACAACCCAGTGAGGTGAGGAGAGCTGAGAGAGAAGGACTAGCCCAAAGTCACCCAGCCAGCTTTCATGACTAAGGCGGGACTAGAACTCACCAACTCCTGGTGATTGGCCCAAAGTCACCCAGTCAGCTTTCACGCCTAAGGCGGGACTAGAACTCACCGACTCCTGGTGATTGGCCCAAAGTCACCCAGCCAGCTTTCACACCTAAGGCAGAACTAGAACTCACTAACTCCTAGTGATTGGCGGCCCAAAATCACCCAGCCAGCTTTCATGACTAAGGCAGGACTAGAACTCACCAACTCCTGGTGATTGGCCCAAAGTCACCCAATCAGCTTTCACGCCTAAGGCAGAACTAGAACTCACCATCTCCTGGTGATCGGCCCAAAGTCACCCAGCCGGCTTTCACGCCTAAGGCAGAACTAGAACTCACCGACTCCTGGTGATTGGCCCAAAATCATCCACTCAGCTTTCACGCCTAAGGCAGGACTAGACCGACTCCTGGTGATTGGCCCAAAGTCACCCAGCCAGCTTTCACGCCTAAGGCGGGACTAGAACTCACTAACTCCTAGTGATTGGCGGCCCAAAATCACCCAGCCAACCTTCATGACTAAGGCAGGACTAGAACTCACCAACTCCTGGTGATTGGCCCAAAGTCACCCAGCCGGCTTTCATGCCTGATTTGGGACTAGAATTTGCCATCTCATGATTTCTTCAGCCCTAGACCCAACTGGAGCCAATTCCTGGATACAATCACCTGGGAATATCATACTTCCAAGCGATTGCACGGGAACCCAAACAGAATCCATACGGAGTGTTTTTGCAACAAATCCATCCCAAAGCACAATTCATCTGCTCTTTTGTTCAAGGCTTTGATATTTGGTGTTCTTTTGTTTATGTTTTTCTTTCTTTCTGATGTTTGGAGATATTGGGGAGGGGAAAAAAAAAACCACATCTCCCTGAACGGAGAAGATAGATATCACAGCACAGGCTGGCTCAAATTTATCAGGGCTCTGAAGCTGAGCAGGTTGTTTGATTCTTCTGTCTGCTTGAGAGTGGGGGGGGGGTGTTTGGGGGGGGAGGGAGAGGAAAGGAACCATATATTTTTCACTGCTGTCAAAGATCTAAATCAATTACCGGTTTTTCCATTTAAAAGCGAAAGAGAAAGATTGTTGGTTTTTTGGGATGGTGTTTTTTTTTTGTGCCCCGATGATAATTTATTCCAAAGTTAAGATCTGGACAACAGAACATATTTCATTTTATTTTCTTATTAAACAGATATTGGATTTAGAGAACTAGTGGGGGAAACAAATACGGAAAGGCGGGGCAGGATTTTTCTGAGCGAGAAGGGGGCAGCGAAGGTGGCTAAACAGGAAATTAATTCTGTCTATTTCCCCCCTCCTTCCTTTGGAGCTGACTTCAAACTGTTGGCACAATAATTAGAATTGCTGCTATCACAGGTAAATTCAGTGAAGCAACTCTGCATTTGAACACCAAGTAGAGTAGAGTAGAGTAGAGTAGAGTAGAGTAGAGTAGAGTAGAGTAGAGTAGAGTAGAGTAGAATAGAATAGGTTCTTCATTGGCCAAGCATGATTGGACACACAAGGAATTTGTGTCTGGTGCATAAGCTCTCAGTGTACATACAAACAACAAAGTGATAAATCATAAGACACCAATAATAGAAGGTAATAGGAAAGATGAGAAGGATAATAGCCAATACAGCCCTACTACAGGGGCAAATATCCTTAGGCATAAGACAGTGCTATGGGAATTGGGTGTTTAGCAGAATGATGGCACGGGGCAGAGGAAGAGACTGTCTTTGTGCCTAGTCGTTTTGGCACTCAGTGCCCTATAGTGGCATCCTGAGGGGAGGTGTTGAAACAGTTTGTGTCCAGGATGGGAGGGGTCTGTATATATTTTCTGAGCCTCCTTCTGACCTGCACAATATACAGGTGCTCAGTGGAAGGCCGGCTGGTTGCGATTGTTTTTTCTGCAGTCCTAACTATCCATTGAAGTCTGTATCTTTCCTGTTCGGTTGCTGGACCAAACCAGACAGATATAGAAGTACATATGACAGACTCAATAATTCCTCTGTAAAATTGTATCAGCAGCTCCTTGGGCAGTCTGAGCTTTAACTAAACCTTAAAAGGGAGGACCAGGAAGCTGACAATGTCACCAAGAACNTGTCTCTGTCTCTCCCTTTCTCTCTCTCCCTCCCTCTCTCTGTCTTTTTCTGTCTGTCTCTCTGTCTCCCTTTCTTCTCTCTCTCTCTGTCTCTCTCTCTCTCTCTGTCTCTCTCTCTCTCTCTGTCTCTCTCTCTCTCTCTCTCTCTCTCTCACACACACACACACACACACACACTATTTCAGGGCTGACATCACTTGGGTTTATAATCTATTTTTTTTCTGCCTGGAAGTCAAGAATGATGAATATTTTTGTTCTCTCTCTCTCTCTCTCTCTCTCTCTCTCTCTCTCTCTCTCTCTCTCTCTCTCTCTCTCTCTCTCTCTCTCTCTCTCTTCCTCACTCCCCCTCCCTATTTTCTGTTTATAACCCTCTATTTAATCCTTAAATAGCCTCTGGGCTATTTAAGGCTACTGTTGGAAAGGGATTTAAAAAAGAAAAAAAACAGAATTCAGAACAAAAGTTGATGACATCCCAGAGTCTCCTTCTTAATGTTCACACCAAGTCCTTAACTTGATTTCTGAGTGAACCTTTGTTACGGCTTCACACATGCTCCCGAATCACAAACTCTTGAAAGGTTTTACACACTAAACCTCCTGTATCCTCCCAAACGGAAGCAAAACTAACCAAATTTAGCCCGGTCTACAAATTTGGCTGGAACTTTCCTAAAGCTGTTTAGGCTCTGGGTGCATAAACACATCCCATGTGTCCACAAAGTCTCACTTCTCCTGTTAAGAGACCCAGGGACACCTCAACGGTCATAAAGGTGAGTCAGTTGTCAAGCATCCGAATGTGAATCACGTGACCCCGGGGAATGCTGCAAAGGTTGTAAGTGCGAACAACAGTCACAAGTGTAAAAACGGTCACCACGATGTAAAAAAGATGTTGAGACTCTAGAAAGAGTGCAGAGGAGAGCAACAAAGATGATCAGGGGACTGGAGGCTAAAACATATAAGGAACGGTTGCTGGAATTGGGCATGTCTAGTTCAATGAAGAGAAGGACGAGGGGGGACATGATAGCAGTGTTCCAGTATCTCAGGGGCTGCCCCAAAGAAGAGGGAGTCAAGCTATTCTCCAAAGGACTTTCTGAAGGCAGGACAAGAAGCAACGGATGGAAACTACCAAGGAGAGAAGCCACCTAGAACTAAGGAGAAACTTCCTGACAGTGAGAACAATTAACCAGTGGAACAACCTGCCTCCAGAAGTGGTGAATGCTCCAACACTGGAAGTTTTTAAGAAGAGACTAGACAGCCATGAGCAGGGGGTTGGACTAGAAGACCTCCAAGGTCCCTTCCAACTATTCTATTCTATTCTATTCTATTCTATTCTATTCTATTCTATTCTATTCCTTAATTCTATTCCTTAATTCTATTCTATTCTATTCTATTCTATTCTATTCTATTCTATTCTATTCTATTCTATTCCTTAATTCTATTCTATTCCTTAATTCTATTCTATTCTATTCCAACACTGGAAGTTTTTAAGAAGAGACTGCACAACCATTTGTCTGAAATGGTAGAGTGTTTCCTGCCTGAGCAGGGGGTTGGACTAGATAACCTCCAAAGTCCCTTCCAACTTTTGATGATGATGATGATGATGATGATGTCCCTTTTCCAGTGCTGTTGTCACTTCAAATGGTCACTAAATGAACTCTCGTAAATCGAGGGCTACCTGGACTGCGTTCTAACCCCTGCACCACCTCTGCCCCTTACCCAAGTGCACCAAGGCTTCTTTGTCCCAAGGAAAGGTGGCCATGCCAGCCAACTCTTCTTCAGAAGAATTGGCAAAGAAGATGTTGAGATGGGTGGAGCCGTTCAGGTTGAGTCTGTTCTTCAGTTCCTTGACATCTAAGTAGGCTCTGGAACAAGAATAAGAAAGATTGGTTAGTATGTCAACATTGTTCATCCTCATATCTGTGTCAGGTGTATTTGACATATCTCAACTTCTGGAAGACTTGTCTTGCCCCATCCAGTCTATTTTTAGAGGACGAGTCATAAGTCCAGATTTTCAAGAAAAGATTGAACATCCATCTGTTCAGGAGGGTTTAAGGTCTCCTGTCTTAGACAAGGGGTTGGATTAGAAGACCTCCATGATCCCATCCAGCCCTGGGATTGTATGTTTCTATGCGAGCTACCTATCTTTCCAGAGACCAAGGGTTCAAATCAGCCAGCTGCAAGAAGAACCACCGTTCAAATTCATCACCTGGAATCCGGGTGAAGCTGTATGCAGCCTCCTAATAAATGAGGAACATCTACAGCCCAACGCAGTGGCCCTTTTCGTCTTCCATTAAACACCCGTTTGGGCACAACATCTCCAGGGGGAAGTGAGTGTATCAAGAAAATTGCTGTTGTGACATATGATCCCAGAACATTCCTAGAGCCGGAATGGGACACTTGCCATGGCCGACTCACTGCAGCCAACTTGCCACAGGCAACTTACCACAGCCATTTCATGGTGGGACAATTTAACAATTCAGTTGAATTATAAATTGAACAGCCCTGGTGGTGCAGTGGTTAGAATGCAGCAGTGCAGGCTAACTCAATGCTCACTCCAGGAGTTCGATTCTGGGACACCAAGGAGTTGTGCGAGTTGCTTCTTACCACACTTTTATTCCGCCCAGCCTGCCTTCTGCTGAGTCAGACCTTTGTTCTGTCAAAGCCAGCCTTGGCAACTCGACAGAGTGTCAAGCGAGAATTATCCAATCTGAGCTGGGGCTGAACCCAGGACCTTCAGTATGCAAAACAGATGCTCAGCCACTTAGTTACACTGCCTCACCTTACTGTAGTCATAACAGATTGCCCTACAATCAAATTTTCTCGCTTACACAACATCGGTCTCCAACGTTTGAAGGAGTCATCTTCTTCCGTCCAATTTGGAGATACTAAAGAGTGAGACTGGGTTCAAAAGATGATGCCATTGCAACTACAATGCCTCCTCTTAAAATCCAATATCTTATAGCTTCTTGGGTTTCTGCTGATCTCCATTGCCACCCTGGCACAAAATGCTGCCAAGTCTTCAACCATTTCTCCCTGATGACCAGCCTGAAAGTTCTCATGAACGTCAGCGTAGAACTTTGCAAATTTTGGAAGGGTGGAAACCAAAGAAACCAATTCAGTTGCTTTCCATTCAAAGCTTGACATTTCCCTACTGGAGAGAAGAGAGAGATATGTCTGGAAATCCAGACGTGATCCATCAGGATGCCACCTTGCAATACTTTGATCAAACATGACATTGGAATCACCAGTGAGCAAAATTCCAGGTTGGAATTTCATTGAGAATGGATTTTGTCCAACCCTGTAGGTCTTATTTGAAATGAGATGTAAGAGAAGAAGAGGCAGAGCCTAGAAGATGGAGTCAAGAGAGGAATCAGCCTGGAATCCTTACATTCTCACAAATGATCTAAGTGCAATCCTTCTTGAATTCTGTAGCACCAATTTAGTGCTGACGATTGATTGACTAGATTCTTGAGTATAAGTCAGCTCAAGTTCCACTGAAGCTGGCTTATGCTCTATACACAAGAATCTAGTCAATGGGCCCAAGTCTTCGGGCCTGACATGAGACTCAGTGTGCAACTGTGGGGTTGTAGAGGAAGGACTGGGCCTAGGAGAAGAAAAAGGAAGGAAAGAGTGCGCTCCTGGTCCAGTATTCTCCAAAGAGAATAACCAGGTTCTGTGGGCTGTTTCACATGGAACATTCCCAAGGCAATCTGCTCCATTCTTCTGCTATGCTGGATTCCTAGAATTCTTTTCTAGAATTCCATTCCCGGGAGGAAATGAGAAGCTACAAGAGCTGGCAAGACACCAAAGGTTTCTAGTCCTCCCGCTAGTAGGGGGGGGGATTAAAGAAAAAAAAACCCAACCAAACAAAGCTAGACAAAATGATGTTTCCACAATACCGTGATTGCTCACGCATTTTTTTCTGGCTAGTTCACCAGCCTTCCTCACACACCCCACTCCCCACCTGCTGATGAAGTCAGCCAAACTGGAAATAGCTTTGGCCTTGGCCTCCCCTGCCCCTCCTTTCACTGAATCATGAAAGCTCCCTCCCTAGGCACGGAAAGGAGAGGGTTTCCCCCTTCCATGGCGGGCTTACTTCAAGAAACAGTAGCTACCTCTGGACGATGTAGCTCGGCTAAGGATGATCCTACGGCTAAGTATCCTCTTTGTGGGTTCGTGGCCAAGAACAAAAGGCTGTCTGCAAGTATTAGGGCAGGTGTCCTAGGAAGATACTCCTTGCAGCCAGCTGTTCATCTGCCTTCTTTTAGAGAGTCAAAATCCTTCCCTTCCCCACCATCCAGTCAGAGCTGAAGACGCTTCTTGGTATGAGAAGCGAAACGTCTTCAAAGAAAAACAGAGAAAGTCCAGTTGTGCCTCTTGGGGAAAAAAAGTATGGTTCTACATTTAGGCAAGAAAAACCAAATGCACAGGTATAGTATAGGGGGTACCGTGCTCAATAGTAGTAACTGTGAGAGGGATCTCGGAGTCCTAGTGGACAATCCCTTAAAGATGAGCCAGCTGCCAAAAAAGCCAACACAGTGCTGGGCTGCATTAACAGAGGGATAGAATCAAGACCACGTGAAGTGTTAATACCACTTTACAATGCCTTGGTAAGGCCACACTTGGAATACCAGTTTTGGTCACCACAATGTAAAAAAGATGTTGAGACTCTAGAAAGAATACAGAGAAGAGCAACAAAGATGATTAGGGGACTGGAGGCTAAAATATATAAGGAACGGTTGCTGGAACTGGGTATGTCTAGTTTAACAAAGAGAAGGATGAGGGAGGACATGATAGCAGTGTTCCAATATCTCAGGGGCTGCCCCAAAGAAGAGGGAGTCAAGCTATTCTCCAAAGCCCCTGAAGGCAGGACAAGAAGCAACGGGTGGAAACTGATCAAGGAGAGAAGCAACCTAGAACTAAGGAGAAACTTCCTGACAGTCAGAACAATTAACCAGTGGAACAACCTGCCTCCAGAAGCGGTGAATGCTCCAACACTGGAAGTTTTTAAGAAGAGACTGGACAGCCATTTGTCTGAAATGGTATAGGGTTTCCTGCCTGAGCAGGGGGTTGGACTCGATGACCTCCAAGGTCCCTTCCAACTTTATCATTATTGTTATTGTTATTGTAAAAGCACCTTGGGGACAATTCTCTAAGTCCTTTAAGAATAAGGCAGAAAAGCAGAAGCCTTCCCCCCCCCCCCCCCCGCAGGGAAGCGAAAGCCTCGGGAGGGGAAATTGGCTGGGACATCTTGGCATCAGTGTTCAGCTCAGACTGATTTCACGGAGGATTTTAATCATAAATAGTGTATTGTCGCCCATTTCCTTATTCTATTTGAAGGGACAGAAGGAGTTGAGTCACAGATCAGGGCAGAACGAGCTGCTAATATATCCACTGGTGGGAAAAGGGGTAGAAATTATTATTATTATTATTATTATTATTTTATCAGCCTCCAAGAATCAAGCACCACCCATTCCTGTGCGCAGCTAATGTTACTACATCTTTTGGTCTCCGTTCAAGACAGACATTTTCCTGGCATGGACCTCGCAGGTTTCCCTGATTTTCCCATCAGGCTGTTCCCTATTTTGACAAACGCCTTCTATTAATAGTCTTTCCTTGGGTGGCTATTAAAAACACGGAGGTTTTTGATCGAGAGCGAGCGAAAGTCACTCTCTCTTTTTTGAGTAAAGAACTTAGGAGAAGGCAAGCTGTTGTGATATCACCCAGCCTGGAGGTTTTTCCTGTCTCGGAAGCCGGATAAAATGACCATTGCCAAACAGGATGGGAGATGCTTTCCAAACTAGCTAAGGCTGGGGGAGGGTGGGGGGTCAACTGGGGGAAACTTCAGTCTATGGGGCTGATGGGTCGCCATTTGATTCTACCCATTGCAGTGTCCAAATTCGATCCCTCCTGTTGAAAAATGCTGGGAGCCCAGATCTGTTTGGAATACTGAATCCATAATAGTTGTTGTTGTTGTTGTTGTTGTTATTATTATTATTATTATTATTATTATTATTATTATTATTATTAGAAAGACTGTGGCAAAAGCAAGCAAGGGTAGTACCAATAGTAATAGGCGCCTTGGGTGCAATCCCAAAACAACTTGAACACCACTTGAACACCATCGGCATTGACAAATTCGCCATTAGTCAATTCCAAAAGGCAGCCTTACTAGGAACTGCTTCCATCCTGCGACGAGATCTGTAATACCATCAAACATCCACATCTGCCTATCCCAGGTCCTTGGGAAGGACTCGAGAGGTAGACAAAATGCCAAATCCAGTCTGAACATCTGGCTGTGCGATGATCCATAATAATAATAATAATAATAATAATAATAATAATAATAATAATAATAATAATAATAATAATAATAATAATAATAATAATAAAGTTGGAAGGGACCTTGGAGGTCATCGAGTCCAACCCCCTGCTCAGGCAGGAAAGCCTATCCGATTTCAGACAAATGGCTGTCCAGTTTCTTCTTAAAAACTTCCAGTGTTGGAGCATTCACCGCTTCTGGAGGCAGGTTGTTCCACTGGTTAATTGTTCTAACTATCAGGAAGTTTCTCCTTAGTTCTAGGTTGCTTCTCTCCTTGATGAGTTTCCATCCGTTGCTTCTTGTCCTGCCTTCAGGCGCTCTGGAGAATAGCTTGACTCCCTCTTCTTTGGGGCAGCCCCTGAGATACTGGAGCACTGCTATCATGTCCCCCCTCGTCCTTCTCTTCGTTAAACTAGACATACCCAATTCCAGCAACCGTTCCATCACTGGAGGTTTTTAAGAAAAAAAACTGGATGGCCACCTGTCTGAAATGGTATAGGGTTGAGCAGGGGGTTGGACTAGAAGACCTTCAAGGTCCCTTCCAGATCTATTCTGATTGATTGATTGATTGAACCAGTAGAATGGATTGCCTTCAGACCAAAACATACGAAGAACGGCTACGGGATTTGAGTTTGGCTAGTCTAAAGAAAAGAAGAAATAGGGGAGACATGATCGCAGTGTTCCCGTATCTGAGGGGCTGCCACAAAGACGAAGGGGGGTCAAGTTGTTCTCCAGATGGAAGGACAAGAACCAACGGTTGGAAACTGATCAAAGAGAGAAGCAACCTAGAATTAAGGAGAAACATCCTGACAGTGAATTAACCAGTGGAACTGCTTGCCTCCAGAAATTGTGGGCGCTCCATCACTGGAGATTTTTAAGAAGAGGCTAGACGTTCACTTGTCTGAGATGGTGTAGGTTCTCCTGCTTGAGCAGGGGGCCGGACTAGAAGACCTCCAAGGTCCCTTCCAGCTCCTATTCTATTCTTGGGACAGATATAATTTTGGTTTTGATCTCTACCTAAAGATTTTGGAGCTTCTTAAAACCCAAGCAGACTCATAGCTGGAGCAAGGAAATATTTATCCCCTGGTCTTTTCCGCAGAAAACCTAGGGATAATTAGAGTCTTTTATCTCACCATCTATCAGACCTCAAAAGGCTCACAAAACCCCTTGCCAGCTACTAATTTTTAATGGCTTCTTCTTCACAGGCTGTGCCAAAACTCTCTTGAATCGCCACCAAGATACACAGGGGTCCAAATGATAGTTACTGTTAAGACAGATGTCTTGTATTTTAAAAACGATACGCCGTTCATCAAAACCAAGTTAATGGGGCAGCAATGCTTTTAAAAACGGGCAACCGCTCCGAACTCATGTCTCTGGACACATCTCGTCCTTGATACGGTTCTCAGATGGCTATTCCAGAACGGTACAAATTCATCGGCTTTTCCATGTTCCTCCAGCTTTATCGGTTCTGCTTTAGTTTATTGCTGGCATAAAATACTCACGAAAAGAACCAAGAGTGCCTCCCTTCCCTCTGGGGTGCACTTCTGTTCCCAATCTCCGCAGAGATAATACTATTAAAACAGAACGAGGTAGGAGGAGCAGGTGAAATGAGCAACGGAATGACCCTTGGCTGAAAGCCAAACTGTTTTCAGAATGTCGGTCTATGTGGTCACCCAGAATCGAAAAAAGAGTTGGTGGCCCATGATTCATCTAAAATAAAATAAATAAAATAATAAAATAAAATAAAATAAAATAATAAAATAATAATAAAATAAAATAAAATAAAATAANAAATAAAATAATAAAATAATAAAATAAAATAAAATAATAAAATAATAAAATAAAATAAATAATAAAATAAAATAAAATAAAATAATAAAATAAAATAAAATAAAATAAAATAAAATAAAATAAAATAATAAAATAATAAAATAATAAAATAAAATAAATAAAATAAAATAAAATAAAATAAAATAATAAAATAAAATAAAATAAAATAAAATAAAATAAAATAAAATAAAATAAAATAATAAAATAAATAAAATAATAAAATAAAATAAAATAAATAAAATAAAATAAAATAATAAAATAAAATAAAATTCAGAATGTTCCAAAACTTAGCCATCACATTATTATGGAATAGCAAGTATCAGAGGTGGTGCTTAAGTATCATTAAGGTGGAACATTGGGGAAAGCAGGACAATGGTGGGGCAGTAGATAGAATGCAGCTTTGCAGGCTAAATCTGCCCACAGCCAGGAGTTCGATCCTGACTGGCTCAAGGTTGACTCACTCTTCCATCCTTCTGAGGTCGGTAAAATGAGGACCCAGATTGTTGGGGGGCAAAATGCCGACCCTGTAAACTGCTTAGAGAGGGCTGTAAAGCAGT
The DNA here is from genome assembly GCF_001527695.2 of Protobothrops mucrosquamatus. NCBI lineage: Eukaryota > Metazoa > Chordata > Lepidosauria > Squamata > Viperidae > Protobothrops > Protobothrops mucrosquamatus. The sequence goes on along the minus strand of NW_015390542.1, from coordinate 71,578 downwards.
ACATAAGTCTAAACGTTATTGTGATGTCTATTGCTATCTATTTATCCATCTATCCATCCATCCGTCTGTTTGTCCGTCTACCTATTTCAATCCATCCATTTATCCACTGACCCATCCATCCATCTATCCATCTGCTCATATCTATCTATCTATGAATGAATGTTTGCAAATCAAGGACTACCTGTTGAACGGTGTGCAAATAGATCTGATACGGGATCTAGGTGATTTGAAGATGCTTACCTGTTAGGAGAATCAGGGTCAAAGCAGGTCTTGGTGACATCCGTTATATCTGGATTGCAGCAATCCCCACCGTCAAAGTTGTACTTGTCCGAGTTGCAATCCATGTCGCAAACGCCGTTCTGTTTCTTCTTGTTGAAGGAAAGCTGACGCACGTGGCGGCAGTCTCCTCCATCGTACCCGGTCAACGTGTGATTGCACTCCGGATCGCAGCTCTCGTCTCCAATCTTGCTGATTTCGCAGTTGGCCAGGATGAGGCGGTTGCGAAGGGAGGAGTTGTTGACCTCCAGCACCTCCATTTCCCACGAGATGTTGTACGGGCCGAAGGCGTCGTTCAGCTGCTGGTGCTGGAACTCGATTTGTTGCTGGCTGATGGTTGGGTTGCGATGATGGTCGTTGTAAATGTTCACCACGCGGTAGCGGACCACTTTCTGGTGGCGGAAGGTTGGGATCTGGTTGTAACTGCCGATGACCTCCACGTTGTCGCAAACGGTTTGCCCACAAAGAGGAGGCTCCAGGCTGGTATCCAACAGGTAGTCAGAGTGGGATGTGAACTCAGTCAGAGGAAGACGTGGGCTGTCTTTCATGGGAGACCAGCTGCTTTTCACATTCAGTAAAGTCTCCTGAAACACTAGCTGAGGTAGAGGAACATCTGCTTCGGGAGCCACCAGAGTCATGTCCGTCAGTATCTCCTTCTGAGAACGGACTGTTCTCCAAAGACTAAAATGTTCTACGTATCCTCGGTAATTTTGGTTTAGGGCATTGCCACCCAACATAAGGACCTTACACTTTGAGGTCAAAGGGCTGAAAATACTCCCTACCTGTTCTCTGCCGGTTGCCACCTGGGCACCGTTGACATACAACTTCATCAGACGTCCATCGTAAGTGATGGCAAGGTGAACCCATTGATTTGGAAGGTAGCTACGGTGGTCTGTGATGGTGGTGAGCTTCCAGGCCCGGTCGGTCTTCAAGGAGAAAAAATAGCGAGGATCTTGATTGCCCTGGTCACTTATGTTGTTGATTCCCAAAACCCATCCACGGTCAAGGGTGGTATAAGAACATTTGTCGTATAATCCTAAGTGTCCGCAACACAAAAGAAAAGAAAGGAAAAGAGAGTGAATATGGGTGAGCATAACATCATGATATCATGATTTAATTTGGCACAGAAGTCCTTACGCGAGCCTATCCATTATTCCAACATCTAATATCAGCATCCTGAGAACTCTCATTCATGCCCCTTGAAGTACACGCTTAATGTCAATTAATTGAACCAAATCTTCCTTAGCAAATGCTTCATTAGTGAATTCTCAGAACCTTCCTAAAAATGACAGTTCCTAGAATTCTTCCGTACAAATCCGCGCAAGAGAAGGGAGAAATATAAGCTACTTATTTGTGCCCAAAAAGTAGAAGATGTTTCATCTCACATTATCAAACACTGTATTAACAAACTACCAACAAGTTTTGAGTGTTTTCCATTCAAGAATTCTTGGGAACTGATTTAAGAAATCTCTCACAAGGATGCATTTGCTTACAACTGGTTGTATTGCCAGTCCTCATCCAGACGGGTTTCAAAAACCCTAAGAAATGTACTTGCCTAGTGCTCTCTGACCCCCATACGCCAACAATCTTCATTTCTACCCTACCACAAAAATCTGACACATCCCTTATTGTGTGGAGAGTGGAACAAGTTGGAAGGAGGTAATAAAATACCAAGAGAATGGGCACCACTACATATAAGCTTCCACGATAGGAAACAAAGTGGTCTACAACCTTGATTGTTTATGCATGTAAGAAAGTACGCAACTGAGTCATCAGGAAGAACATCCATTTTGTCATCACGATATCTGAGCTGGCACTGATGGCTCTACTCCCTCTGCATTCTACCAGCTCTAAAGACCGTCTTTGGACAAGATTGAAGAACAGCTCTTCAGGGTGGTCTAACTGGGGGGGGAGAGGGAAGTATCAGGTTCTCAAGACAAGAAGAGTTTCCTCTTTCATCACAACTCCTACTTTGCATCCATGAATATTGCCCCACGGGTGCTTTTTCAAGAGACAACTGGACTTTGCTTTGAAGACCCTTCACTTCTCATTCAAGAAGCTTCTTCAGCTCTGACTGGATGTGGGGAATGGAAGGATTTATACTCCTTGCAACCAGCTGGTCATTTGCCTTCTTTTAGAGAGTCTAAATCCTTCCATCCAGTCCGAGCTGAAGAAGCTTCTTGGATGAGAAGCAAAATGTCTTCAAAGAAAAACAAAGAAAGTCCAGTTGCCTCTTGAAAAAAAAAGCACCTTTGGGACAATCGTGACCTGGATGACGGAGAACCACCATAGACATTTTGAGATGGTTAGAGGCAGATTCAAAAGAGAGTATTGGGATTCCAAGTTCTCTACCATCACCGTTCCTATTTTGGGGTTCCAAAGAAGCAGTTGAGAATCAGAATCAGAACAGAGCTGGGAGGGACCTTGGAGGTCTTCTAGTCCAGCCCCCTGCTCAAGCAGGAGTGCCTCTACCATTTCAGACAAGTGGCTTTCCAGTCTCTTCTTAAAAACCTCTAGTGTTGAAGCACCCACAACGTCTGAAGTCAGCTTCTGTTCCACCAGTTAATTGTCCTTACTGTTAGGAAGTTTCTCCTTAATTCCAGGTTGCTTCTCTCCTTGAATTAAGGAGAAGTTTCCTAACGGTGATGAGACTCAGCTTCCACGTTCCACCTGATCCAGCTCAGGGAAGACCTGCCTTCTTGTCTTACAGCCTACTTTGCCGAAGGAAATAAGACAGTGGGTGGGTCATAGGTATTTGCAAGACCGCCTCCTACCAAATATCTCCCTTCGACCAGTCCGCTCCCACAGAGTGGGCCTCCTTAGGGTGCCGTCGGCCAGTCAATGCCGGCTGGCGACCCCCAGGGGGAGAGCCTTCTCTGTGGTAGCTCCTGCCCTCTGGAATGACCTACCCCCCCCTGACCTACGTACAACTACGGACCTGCGCCTCTTCCGCCGAGCCTTGAAAACCCATCTATTCCACGTGGCCGGCCTGGCGTAGTTTTGATTGGGCTTTGCTAGGGGTTTTATATGGGGTATTTTAGAGCAGGCTTTTTATTCAATATTTATTGTGATTTTTATTATTGCCTGTTCACCGCCCTGAGTCCCGTAAGGGAGATAGGGCGGTATATAAATTTAAATAATAAATAAATAAATAAATATTTACAACCCCCCTTTTGTATTTTTAGAGATCTGTGTAAATAAAAAGTGGAAGTGCCAGCTTTCTAATAATAGGGAGCTGGGTTTTTTGTTTGCTGAGGAAACACTTAACTGTGGTATTCCCTACTTACAGTTGCCTTTGCCACAACCCACTAAACCTCATGCTCCGTTGAAACTAGGCCAAGATACATCTCATTACAATAACGTTCCTCGGCCTGTTTACACCAGCTTCCATTCCTTTCCCCTCTCCTTGTCTCTTTCTAAACTGGGCTGCAGTGTTTGCAAAATGCCACACAACCACTGACTGGGTCATCATGATTATAAAATACCATCCCTCTCGTCCTTTTAAGGGACAGCCGTCAAAACCTCCGCCCACCTGGATAGCAATGGGATCCATGTTCAGAGTCAAAATGCAGATTGAAATGAAGGATAGAGTTAAAGAAAAATAATACACACAACTAACACACTAACAGAGTTGGAAGGGACGTTGGAGGTCTTCTAGTCCAGCCCCCTGCTCTGCCAGCAATACCTATCCCATTTTAGACCAATGGCTGTACAATCTCTTCTTAAAAACCTCCAGTGTTGGAGCATTCACAACTTCTGGAGGCAAGCTGTTCCACTGGCTAATTATTCTAAGTGTCAGGAAATTCCTCTTTAGTTCCAGGTTGTCAGGAAATAACCATCCTAAATTGTCAAGTGTCAGGAAATAACAATCCTAAATCACTTTTTTTTTCAGTACCTTTGTAACTTCCAACAGTCACTACGTGGACTCTAGTAACTCAAGGACTACATGTAGTGTACGATTCTAAGAACCAATAACCAACAGAAGCCATAACAACTGAGCAACCTAAAGCAAATGAACCATTCTATAAAAAAGATGTTGAGACCTTGGAAAAAGTTCAGAGAAGAGCAACTAAGATGATCCAAGGCCTGGAGACTAAAACATATGAAGAACGGCTGCGGGACTTGGGTTTGGCTAGTCTAAAGAAAAGAAGAAACAGGGGAGACAGGATAGCAATGTTTCAGTATTTGAAGGGCTGCCACAAAGAAGAGGCGGTAAGGTTGTTCACCAAAGCACCAGAGGGAAGGATGAGAAACAATGGATGGAAACTGATCCAGGAGAGAAGCAACCTGGAATTAAGGAGAAACTTCCTAACAGTGAGGACAATTAACCAGGGGAACAGCTTGCCTCCAGAAGTTGTGGACGCTCCATCACTGGAGGTTTTTTAGAAGAGACTGGACAGTCACTTGTCTGAGATGTCTCCTGCTTGAGTGGGGGGCTGGACTAGAAGACTTCCAAGGTCTATTCTATTCTATTCTATTCTATTCTATTCTATTCTATTCTATTCCATTCTATTCTACAATCTGTCTATTCTATTCTATTCTATTCTATTCTATTCTATTCTATTCTATTCTATTCTATTCTATATTCTGTCTATTCTATTCTATTCTATTCTATTCTATTCTATTCTATTCTATTCTATTCTATTCTATTGTATATTGTATATTGTATATTGTATATTGTATATTGTATATTCTATTCTATTCTATTGTATATTGTATATTGTATATTGTATATTGTATATTGTATATTGTATATTGTATATTGTATATTGTCTATTCTATTCTATTCTATTCTATTCTATTCTATTCTATTCTATTCTATTCTATTCTATTCTATTATATTATATTATATTATATTATATTGCTTCCAACTCTTTCTATTCTATTCTATTCTATTCTATTCTATTCTATTCTATTCTATTCTATTCTATTCTATTCTATTCTATTCTAACTCAGAGGTGGCACCCAAGCTAGAAGGACTCGCATGCATGATTTGGTTGGCTTCTCTGTGAGATGTTTGCCTTTCAGAAACGAGGAAGAAAAAGGTCATGGAGATATGAGTGGCGGTTACCAAGAGCGAGGGGGACAGGACCCTGTTTATATCAAACCTGCCAGGAAGGGAAGCCCGGGTGGAGATAGGCCACCCGGTCATGTTCTTCAGAAAAAAACAAGGGAAGCTAATTTCCCCCCCCAGAGTAAGTTCTGGAACTTGTCATGACTTTCATGGCTGGGATAAGCCAACCCAAGGTGACAGTTATGAAAGGGGAATTTTGGTCCACAATCAAAGCTGCAGTCAAGAGGCCCATGGACGGGGAAGGGAAGAAGTTGGAGCTCCCTTCCTTCTCCCTTGCACGCTTTAATCACTTAGTATCAAATTTGCCGCAGAACGCTTGAAAGAACAGCCACCGCACCCGAACCTCTCCGAAGCTTTCATCTGGCCAGCAGAAAATAATTACGAGAGACAGATTTGGGTTAACTATTTCCATGGTGCATGCGACTGAATCAAGTTGGGGAGGACTGACCCGACTTATTTCCAAAAGTCAGTAGGGATTGCTTGGGCTGGTGTCTGTTGGGTAGAGTTAGAAGCGAGCAGAAGGACAGAGGAAGAAAAGCTGTGCTTCGCTGGGATCCAAACTCTCCCATCGCCTTCTTCCCAGTGAACCTGAAATAATTCAGAAGTTGTAAAAGAGGCAACCCTCAACCCTTTCCGTGCGTGATAGTAGTATGGTAACAGAACAGACAGAGTTGGAAGGGACCTTGGAGGTCTTCTAGTCCAACCCCCTGCTCAGACATGGAGGGGAGAAAGCTGAATCTTTTCTTATAAAGATGAGAAGTATTGATTTGTTGGGAAAAATCAGACTATCTCAATCCCAAATTGGACCTCACCACGGCCAACTCCCTGTGGGACAATTTGCCACGGTCTAACTCACTGCCTGGCAACTCACCGCAGGGCAATTTAACAATTTAATTTAATTATTTAAAATAAAAAAAAAATATTTGAAGTTTTGCTTTTCACATTTCATTTTGTCCTTCCTTGTGCATCCGTTCTTTAATTATTCTATTCCACCATTGGCCGTGGTGAGTTGACCGTGGTGAGTTGACCATGTTGAGTTGACCATGTTGAGTTGGCCATGTTGAGTTGGCCATGGTGAGTTGACCATGTTGAGTTGAACATGTTGAGTTGGCCATGGTGAGTTGGCCGTGGTGAGTTGACCATGGTGAGTTGACCATGATGAGTTGACCCTGTTGAGTTGGCCATGATGAGTTGGCCATGGTGAGTTGACCATGATGAGTTGGCCATGGTGAGTTGACCATGGTGAGTTGGCTGTACTGAGTTGACCATGGTGAGTTGGCTGTAGCGAGTCGGCCATGGTGACCGGGTCAAAGACCCATCCCAAATTGACTTCTCAGAATATACACTGGCTAACAAGACGCTTCTATTTCCAATCTAATCTTGAATATTCACAAAGGTCCCATGTAGGAGACGACCGGGTGAGGGTAGGGTCAAATGCATCATCAGTCTGGACCTACACATTGGAAAGAGATCTAAATCCAGGCCCTCTTGGCTCTGGACTGAAGGAACGTCAGTTAATAGGGGGCATTTAAATCCAGAAGATCTATATTGACTGAATAAAGAAATAAACCAATCTTGCAGGGGAAAACGTCGAGAAGGAAAAGGTGATAGTTGGAACAATGGCCAGAAACTGCAAAAATGTAATTTTGAAAAGGTTGTGTCTGAAAATTCACATGGGAAGAAAATCAGGGAGGGAGAGAAGGAAGGAAGTAAAAGGGGAAAAAGATGGGAGGGAGGGAGGGAGGGAGGGAGGGAGGGAGGAAAGAAGGAAGGAAGGAAGGAAGGAAGGAAGGAAGGAAGGAGAAAAAGATGGGAGAGAGGGAGGCAAGGAGGGAGAAAGGAAGAAAGGAAAGAAAAAAAGAAAAAAGAAAGAAAAAAGAAAAAGAAAGAAAGAAAGAAAAAGAAAGAAAGAAAGAAAGAAAGAAAGAAAGAAAGAAAGAAAGAAAGAAAGAAAGAGGCCTATATATACAACTGAGGCACTTTTTAAAGAAAGATCCTGCACATAGAAAAATCATTTTCCACATGGGGGGCAGTGAGAAAGAGAGCAGAATCCGCACCAGCGAGAGATGCTTCTGTGGGTAGGTGGCCACATGGTCTGTGAAAGGAATTCCTATGAGCAGAAGCACCCCTGAAATCCTGCAGGAACCCCTGCTTTTCAGCCAGCAAGATAATATACAACGGGCTCAAAGTCCCCCAAACTTGCCTCTTTCCCTTTTCAACTTTGGGAAGGAGGAGGAGGAGGAGGAGGAGGGGGAGGTGCTGTTTATGAGCCAGGAACACCAGGGAAAGATGTACACAACCTGATTTTTTAACAAGGCTGGTGGGAATACAAGAAGTGCAGGCTAGACTGCCAAGCCAGGTCCTCTGGAGAACGGCTTCCCACTGGCAGTTGCTGAGCGTGCAACACGCCCAATTGAAATAATCGTCCACAACCGCCGCAGAGGTCTCGCCCCGACAGACGAGGGGTCTCCCCCGCACAGGCTGGCTCGGTTTCCCCCAGCAACAGCTGTAAATCTCACACTGTTTTCTTTCAGGCTCCCTCTTTTTCTGCTCCAGCCTTCGGCCCATTCCTCCTTCAGACTCCACAATAATTAAAAGCAGAGATCAGGATGCCTTATAGGATGCTGCACAGAATCCCCAAACATGGCGCCATTCAAGGTCTTCTAGATCAGGGGTCCCCAACCCCCTGGTCTGTGGACCGGTACCGGGCTGCGGCATGCCAGCAACCGGTCTGCACAAACAAGCAAAGCCCCATCCGTGGGATGCAGGCAACACACAAAACCGCACACCTTCCGGTCCGTGGAAAAACCTCTCTCCACGGAACCGGTCCCTGGTGCCCAAAAGATTGGGGACCTCTGCTGTAGATGATGGAGTTTCACCTCCGAAGGGCAGAATTATTTCATCAGTGCTCAAGGTGTTTGTTTTTCCTGTTCTGTGTCTTTTTTTTTTATGATCAACTGCTGGAGGGGGGGGAAGGGACACCTACCCAATAGCCCAAAAGCTAGATTGTTATTCAACAACCCATTAGAGGCTTTTGAGAAGAAGTGGAGAGGAAGAATCCCTCTCTAGGAAGAGTTGTGCCACCAGGAGGAGTACCAACAGAGTGGGGTCCCCAACACCCGGTCCGTGGACCGGTACCGAGCCGCGGTGTGTCAGAAACCAGTCCGCGCAAACAAGCAAATTTCCATCCATGGGATGCAGGCAGCGCACAAAATACGCGCTCTCTGGTCCGTGGAAAAGTCTCTCTCCACGGAACCAGTCCTTGGTGCTTCAAAATTTGGGGACCTCTGATCTAGGCTAGCAAACCGCAGTAGGAAAAAAAATGGGGATGGGGAGGTTAAGATGCAGGTACCCCAGGTCAGGGGAGACTGTCCCCCCCTTCTTGCCACCTGACCTGACCTGCTGTGCCCCTTGAAGCCACCGGCCCATTCTACCTAACAGGAAACAGTTGGAAAGGCACAATGAAAGGTTGCTTATGCAGCCCCAGAGTATACCGTAATAGGGAAAGTGGGGTGGAGAATCCCAGCATTCCACCAAATAAATACAGGAACGGCCCACTCCGTCTGTGACCGTTTCTGCTGTATTTATCCTTCCTTCGCTTCCAAAGCGCTCAGAGCAGAATGGCCCTGAAAGAATAACTTTTTGTTTAATTATAGTTGTAGTTGAGGCCTGTGCTAAAAATATGCTGGTGGCTCTCAACAACAGACGTCAAGGGCTATCAGTTGCGTTTATTATGAATGGAGGGCCTATTGATTGGGTTACGCAACTCGGTTCCTTTTTATACCGAATGGATATTGGTCTAGTGAAGAGATGGACCAGGGGTGACATGAGAGCAGTCTTCCTCTATTGGAGGGGCTGTCGCAGAGAGGCAGGGGGACAACCTACTTCCCAAAGCATCCGAAGGCCAGACCAGGGGCAAACGGGTGGAAACTGATCAAGGAGAGAGTCAACCTGGAAATAAGGAGAAGAGAAGAGAAGAGAAGAGAAGAGAAGAGAAGGTGAAGGTGAAGGTGAAGGTGAAAGAGAAGGAGAAGAAGAAGAAGGAGAAGGAGAAGGAGAAGGAATTGGAAGGGAAGGGAAGGGAAGGGAAGAGAAAAGAGAAGAGAAGAGAAGAGAAGAGAAGAGAAGAGAAGAGAAGAGAAGAGAAGAGAAGAGAAGAGAAGAGAAGGAGAAGGTGAAGGTGAAGGTGAAAGAGAAGGAGAAGAAGAAGAAGGAGAAGGAGAAGGAGAAGGAATTGGAAGGGAAGGGAAGGGAAGGGAAGAGAAAAGAGAAGAGAAGAGAAGAGAAGAGAAGAGAAGAGAAGAGAAGAGAAGAGAAGAGAAGAGAAGAGAAGGATCAAGGAGAGATTCAACCTGGAAATAAGGAGAAGTTTTCTTGCAGTGAGAACAATCAACCAACAGAAGAGTTTGCCTTCAGAAGTTGTGGGAGCTTCATCACTGGAAGCTTTCAAGAAGAGGCTGGACTGCTGTCTATCAGAAATGGTGTAGGGTCTCCTGCTTGAGAGGGGGGTTGGACTAGATGACCTACAAGGTCCCTCCCATCTCTGTTATTCTGTTATAATGCCTGCAACAGGTGGAATATAATATAATAAACTTTAGAAGGAAAGCTTCAGCAACAAGCAGATAATGCATTCCTGATAACATCACGCATTGGGAATAGGCCGAGTCTGGTCCTGTTTTCATGGCCATCCATCGTACATCTCTGAATGCTTTAGGGCAGACATGTATGATCCCTCCGCTTGTGACGGGTCGTGTGTGTGTGTGTGTGTGTGTGTTGGAAGGGGTAGAAGGACAGTCTCAGGTTCCCAAACCCTGATGTCAGAAACCCCTTGCCCCCTCTCTTCAAACAGCTCGTCTGGAGGCACAAAGGGAGGATGCAAAATAATAATAATAATAAATCAAATTTATCCGATGCCTTCTCTTTGCTTTGTCAAGCTACCGGCAAACACCGGAGAGCTTTCCCTGGCAAGATACAGTGGGGGGAGAGTGAAAATGGGATCAAGGACAGAAAGATAGAAAAGAGAAGGGACCCCCCCCCCCCAACAGGATGATAAGGTAGGAAAAAGAGCAAAAGTAAACTATCCAGGTAGTTTACAGGATAACAGCTCGAACATCCCCTGGCGAAGGGGGGGGAACGCTTATCATTTTAGGGGGGGGCTTCGGATTCAGGCTCGCTGCCCATCATCCCAGCACGTTGCAGTCTCCCCCTCTCCATTTCCCCCAAAGTTTCTTTGGTCTCAGAAAGAAAGAAAGAAAAAAGAACAAAAAACCCAGTTTGGTTTCTATTATCGCTTGTCCTTCCCAATTTCGTAGGGAGTGCTTTGAGTCTTCGCTATCCCAGCAAGGTCACCCAATGTTTGACAATACACGGCCTGCATCGCATCGCTCTGCAGACTCTGGTCTTGATACGCAACAAACAAACAAAAACGATGCGAGAAGTCCCAGCGTTTTGTAATTTGGGGGACTGGATGCAAAGGGGAGGGAGGTGTGTGTGTGTGTGTGTATGTGGGGAGGGGGGGAAACAAAGATCCTGCAGACCAGTAGCGAGGGGTTTTTTCCTTGTTCCAGCTCTCCAAGTCTTCGCAGGGAGGTGTTTGCATAACGAAAGAAGGAGATGTTTGCTAACAGTTCCTTCTGCTTTGGAAACACAAGTGTATCTTGTTATCCTTCTGCCTAAAGGGAAAAAGCTCAGGATACTGAGTGTTGAGAGAGAGGTCCCAAAACTCGGCAGTTGCGGCCTTTGAAAAAAGCCCTTTCCTTCCACACAGGAACCATCGTTTTGATGAAGTTTTAGAGGCTCTTTCAAGAGGTCTGCCCTGACCTTGTCCTTACCTTTTGTCTTGACCTCTGACACAACCTTGTTCTCCGCAGGGAACAAAAACTTTTTTTTAAAAAAGCAAGATGCTGCTTCTCAAAGAAGTCCTCAAAAGCATGGGAAGCAGCCTATATGCAGTGCAGCCCTAAGAAATTCAACTTTCTTCTGGGGAGCAGAAATAGTTGGATGAAGAATTGCGCAGTTTTGTTTGTGTGGTGGGAAGCGGCTGGATTTGTTTGGTTAAGTGGTGGGGGCTCTGATAGCCACTGAAAGGAGAAAGGCTGGATGGAAACCTCATCCAGGAGAGACCCAATCTAGAAATTTGTGGGTTGCCCCAAAGAAGAAGGAGGAGACAAGCTATTCTCCAAAGCGCCTGAAGGCAGGACAAGAAGTAACGAATGGAAATTAATCAAGGAGAGAAGCAACCTAGAACTAAGGAGAAGTTTCCTGACAGTCAGAACAATTAATCGGTGGAACCACTTGCCTCCAACAACACAGGAAGTTTTTAAGAAGAGACTGGACAGCCATTTGTCTGAAATGGTATAGGGTTTCCTGCCTGAGCAGGGGGTTGGACTAGAAGACCTCCAAGGTCCCTTCCAACTATTCTATTCTATTCTATTCCTTAATTCTATTCTATTCTATTCTATTCCTTAATTCTATTCTATTCTATTCTATTCTATTCTATTCTATTCTATTCTATTCCTTAATTCTATTCTATTCCTTAATTCTATTCTATTCTATTCCTTAATTCTATTCTATTCTATTCTATACTATTCTATTCTATTCTATTCTATTCTATTCTCCATTCCATATTCTATTCTATTCTATTCTATTCTATTCTATTCTATTCTATTCTATTCTATTCTATTCTA
>NW_015390542.1:53184-58642 GCF_001527695.2 Protobothrops mucrosquamatus | reverse complement strand
AGGAGGAGGCGTGTGAAAATTGGCAGGCCCCTCACACCAGAGGCCACCTACCCTCAGAGACAAGGATGACCCAGAGCAACAAAGAGGCCCTCCTTTAATAGCACTGTAAAATTAACTGTTTGGAAAAGCAAGACGTACACCCACACCCCACTGCTGGCTGCAGCTGATGTCAGGACGTTTTCAATCGGAGAGGAGCAGAGAGCAAACTCGTAAACTTGAGTCCCCTTTTCTTTGATCCACGGTCACCTGGAACCGAGGCAAATCTTTCCTTCGGGTTTCCTGGGAAGATATTCTCTAGGAATGGCTGAGGTTTTGAGGGGGCTTGATCTCTCAAGGAGAGGATTCAATGCACTTTGTGGTAATGAGGGCCCGTAGTTTGTGAGCTGAAGGAGGAACGGACTGGAGGGTTTCCTCTAACTAAGACCAAGAGGCCATTTGTCCCTGTGGGGTTGAACGTGAGCCTCAACATTGCATTTCTTCAAAAACATAGGATCATGGGGCTGGGAGGGACCTTGGAGATCTTATAGTCCAACCCTCTGGCCATTTTAGACAAAGGGTCGTCCGATCTTTTCTTGGAGACCTCCAATGATGGAGCACCCACAACTCCGGGAAGGATTAATTTTTCTCACTGTCAGGAAATTTCTCCTTAAATCTAAATTGGATTTCTCTTTAACAAGCTTCCCCCCCATTGCTTCTTATCAGGGGCTGCCCCAAAGAAGAGGCAGTCAAGCTATTCTCCAAAGCCCCTGAAGGCAGGAGAAGAAGCAACGGGTGGAAACTGATCAAGGAGAGAAGCAACCTAGAACTAAGGAGAAACTTCCTGACAGTCAGAACAATTAACCAGTGGAACAACCTGCCTCCAGAAGCGGTGAATGCTCCAACACTGGAAGTTTTTAAGAAGAGACTGGACAGCCATTTGTCTGAAATGGTATAGGGTTTCCTGCCTGAGCAGGGGGTTCATCTAGATGACCTCCAAGGTCCCTTCCAACTTTATCATTATTATTATTATAACTAAGGAGAAACTTCCTGACAGTTAGAACAATTAACCAGTGGAACAACCTGCCTCCAGAAGCGGTGAATGCTCCAACACTGGAGGTTTTCAAGAAGAGACTGGACAGCCATTTGTCTGAAATGGTATAGGGTTTCCTGCCTGACATCCAAGGTCCCTTCCAACGTTATTATTATTATTATTATTATTATTATTATTATTATTATTATTATTATTATTATTATTATTATTATTATTATTATTACAAATACATTAACTAAAGAGGGCGGGGGGGGAAACTACATCAGTCCTCAAGATTCTTATTATTCCTCCTCCCTCCTCTGCCTTTTTTCCTCAACCCTGGCTTCTTTTAGACCCGTGTTTCTCAACCTTGACAAATTTTAAGGCATGTGGACTTCAACTCCCAGAATTCCACAGCCAGCTTGTGGAATTGTCAAGGTTGAGAAACGCTGTTTTAGACCGAAAAGGCCCATCTAAGGATCCGGATTGGCACGCCATTCCAGGTGAAGAGCCAGGAAGGATCCCTTAGGCAGATGGTGTCCATCAGCCGAAAGAGAGGCATCCAACTCAGTGTGGGGCACTTTTGCTGTGTGTTTGTGTGTCTGTGTTTGTGTGTGTGTGTGTCTTTTTACTGCTTTTTTTTAAAAAAGCCGGCTTGTCACATCTCAGGTCACAGGAACACAAGCAACTCGGTCACCCCCCTGCGTCAGACGATGGGAGCGTCTGATAAAAGCGCCTCTAATTGGAAGCAGTTTTCAGCCTTTTTCTCCCGTGCCAAGCCGGCTCCCTGACACACAAGGAATCCAGGCCGGTGGTGACCTTGCCAAAGGAGAGACCAGCTGCTCCAGTGTGTTGGGTTTGCCCCAAAGTCGATCCTTCTTTAGGATCTCCGCCACCCTCTTCCAGCGACCTGCACGCCCGCTCGGGGGAACTCTTTAGAGGAAGGGCAAGCGAATTCTGGATTGTCTGGCAGCTGCGGATCTGAACGAGAAGAGAGAGGCTAGACTAGCTCCTTGGCAGAAGCCCAAAAGTTGTGTATATCCAGCCAAACCTGGCTTGCCGTCAATTTTCCTCCCGCCCTGCAAGGGCAGGCCGAGAAAGAGATCTTCTACGCCTCTCAATTTTCGGGGTGGGGTGGGGTGGGGGGCAAGCAAAGGCCAGAAACCAAGCAGGAGGAGGCACAGCCCAGGGACCCCCATCCCAGCCAGGGGTTGGGGGGGGAAGGGGATGCTGGGGACCAGCGCTGTCTGGGGGGAGACAAAGGAGGATGGGATCTTGAGTCTGTCAGTTCTTCAGAAGGACCGGGAGGGAGGTATGAAGCGGGACTTTCTGCCCCCCCAAGGGGGGAAAAAATAAGGGGGGCAACTGGTAAGGAGCCCCCTTTTTGGAGGTTGTTTTGCTGCTTCCTACACTGGGTGAGGGGAGACAGTCCTCTAGGGAAGCTCCAGGGCATTCAGATAAAGACTTAGCCAGCAAGCCGGCCCAGTCGTGGGGTGTCTGTTGCAGGCGAGCTGGGGGGAATGCTAAGCAATCCTAGGCTTTAGGATCTAGACTCCGCTGGGTTTGCTGGTTGGCCAACAAATAGTAATGAATCAAGCAATTAGTCTTAGACTTTAAGCAACTAGTTCCACTGGAAGTGGCTGGCCAATAAATAATTATTTGGTTGATTGACGGATGGATGGATGGATGGGTGGATTGAATCGTCCTAGGTTCTAGCAGCTAGACGCCACTGGGTTTGTTGGTTGGCCAACAAATATTAACGAATCAAGCAATTATTGTTAGACTTTAGCAACTAGATTAAACTGGAGTTGGGTGGCCAATAAATACTAATTAATGGATGGATGGACGGATGGATGGATGGATGGATTCATTGATTGATTATTCCTAGATTCTAGCAACTAGACGCCACTGAATTTGTTGGCTGGCCAACAAATATTAATTCATCAAGCAATTATTCTTAGACTTTAGCAACTAGATTAAACTGGAGTTGGGTGGCCAATAAATACTAATTAATTGATGGATGGGTGGATGGATGGATGGATGGATGGATTATTCCTAGATTCTAGCAACTAGAGGCCACTGGATTTGTTGGTTGGCCAACAAATATTAATTCATTATTCTTAGACTTTAGCAACTAGATTCCACTGGAGTTGGGTGGCCAATAAATATTAATTAATTAAGTAATTATTCCTAGGCTCTAGCAACTAGACTCCATGCAGACTTTTCCTGACCGAGACTAGGTCACAAACTAGGACGAACCCTGATGATGCCACCTAGTTTGGGTCATGAAATGTCTGCAAGAAAACCACCCAGCTCAGAGAGCACCAATGACCACACAGTCCTCTTCCTCTTCCTCCTCCTCCTCCACACACCCTACTCCCTTCTAACACTGATGATGTTATCAAGCTGGGTCATGCAACGTCTGCAAGAAGACCACCAAGCTCAGAGAGCACCAAGGACCCCACAGTCCTCTTTCTCCTCCTCCTCCCCCCTCCTCCTCCACACACCCTTCTAACACTGATGATGTTACCAAGCTGGGTCATGCAACGTCTGCAAGAAGACCACCAAGCTCAGAGAGCACCAAGGACCCCTCATGTCAACCCTGAGCCACAAATATTCTCCTTTATTTTTTCTCAAAGGCGAGTCGGAGAACTTTGGCCAGCTTCACGACCCCAACCACCTTCTTCCAACTTGTCAAGATTCAGGGCTGCCCTTCAGTGTGGTGCTAGCACCCCCAGGGAAGAAGCCTTCCCTGGACGGGGCGAGCCAGACCTGGATGCCAGATTTGAAATCCTTCAAACCCTTTTTCCCCCTTTGGATTTTGCAACTCCCAAGTCTTCCGGGAGCTCAAAAGCCTGCACTTTAAAACCACCCAAACTAAGAGGAGGAGGAAGCTTGGTAGAAGCAAACAAAAAGCTTTTTTTTTTTCCTTCCTTTGCAAGGAGAGCCCTACAGTTGCTAAATTGGAAGGAATTTCAAAAATGCTGCAAGCTGTCTGCATATGTTTATGTTTAAATCCCTGCACGCAGCAAGAGGCAGGCGCTGCCTTTAAGACCCCAAAAAGGTGTATTCCGGAGGTAGAGTCCAGCTCCCCATCATCCGCAGCCCGTTTGGGAGAGGAGGAGAGTCAGGGGAGGTGTGCGTGTGCGCGCGCGTGTGTGTGGGGAGGGCAACTAATGCTGACAACAGAAGCTACGGTTGCTCGGGGATCGAAACCCTGGTCATGACTTGGTTTATTTGACGTTAGGATGCCAAGCAAGATTATTATTCTTTCTTTCTTTCTTTCTTTCTTTCTTTCTTTCTTTCTTTCTTTCTTTCTTTCTTTCTTTCTTTCTTTCTTTCTTTCTTTCTTTCCCTCCGGGGGGCCCCCGCTGCCTTACCAGCAAGCCGGATTGACTCCTGCGTAAACACGCTTCGCCCCGCACCATTAAAACTCCCCTTGCAAAGGTTAACCATAATTGCCAAGCTATTTGACAAAAGCCACACGCCCAGAGAGAGGAAAGCAACAAGGGGGCCGGAGCGGAACTCGTGTTGCGGATCCTCGCGAGGCGAAACGCCCCCCCCCAGCCACTGTCCCCCCCACCCCCACCAAGCCAAACCTCGAAGGAGACGGTCCGTCCGTCCTTCCGAGCGCCCCCACCACCACCACCACCCCCCTCTCCTTCCCCGGCAGCCTGACCTAAGCCAACGATAACAATAACAGTTTTTTTTTTAAAGCTGCTTTTTCCCGATATTCTCGCTCGTTTCAGGTCCCCCCCCCATCCCTTCCCGCTTAGGAATTCACAGGGAGGGGGGGGAATGGAGAGGAGGGGCGGCTCTCCCAAACTTAACTTGACACTAATAAGGTAAAAAAAAAAAAATAAATGAGGTTTTTTTTTCTCCCCCTCCCGGGGAAAGAGGCGCGCGCGATCTTGTGCGTCATTGGATGGAGGAGCCAAGCTCCCGCGGTTCCCCGGCTCTGACTCCCGTTGGGGGGCGTGCAGACGTTCCCCGTTGGCCCGTCAGGGTCCTTGGAAACGGGGGTCCCCGAGGATGACGCCCGGACTCATCCAGCTGCTGTCTCAGGGCCCCCTGCAAGAAGGCGAAAGGGGGGGGTGTCCCCCGCTTCTGTTTCTCCCCTTCCCTCATCCGGGACCACCTCCATCCCTTCCCGGTTGGTTTTTTTTTCTCTCCCCTCCCCTAACCCTCTTTCTCCCCGTCTCCCCAGTTCAGGCGCGCTTCCTAGCCTCGCTGCTTCGCCAAGCTGCGAAGTCCCGGAGTCGTAAAGTCGGGGAGCAACAGCAGCGGAGACCACTAGGGAAGGGAGCCTGCCATCCCCACCGGGTGGGCGAAGGCACTCCCCACGTCGTGGGAAAGCGAGCGAGCGAGCGGGCGGGCGGAGAGAGCCTTTGCGCTCCTCCGCCGCGCGACGCTTCGCGGGGTCTCTTCGGTCCATTCACAAAAAAAAAA
>NW_015390542.1:41485-50538 GCF_001527695.2 Protobothrops mucrosquamatus | reverse complement strand
GAGAGAGAGAGAGAGAGAGAGAGAGAGAGAGAGAGAGAAATTCTTAATTTAATTTATGTTTCTAATTTGAAAAACACCAAACAGAAATTGAGCAAGGCTGAATTTTTAAGTAAAAAAAAGATTTTAAAAAAACATTCTCTCACTTTCTTTCTTTCTTTCCTTCCTTCCTTTTCCTTCCTTCCTTTTCCTTCCTTCCTTCCTTCCTTTTCCTTCCTTCCTTCCTAATAGCACATTTGTCTCTCCATGGACTCCAGTATCTTAACCTGCCTTCTATCTTCCTTCTCCCAAATTATAAACTCACAGGTACCTAAAATGACCATGAGTTCTTAGAGACCTCTGTTGCCTCCGCTGGGATATTTAGGGTGAGGGGGTGGGTGTTGCATGTTTGTATATAAACACAACACAGCACACACACAAACACATGTGTGTGTGTCTGCGTTTGTGTCTGTGTGTATCTTGGAAGATCACAAAAGCTCCCCCTAATGGCAATGGAAGGTTGGTGTTTAAAGAGAAAATACATACATACATAACATACATTTTCCTAAGTAAGCAAAAGTTTGGCCATGGAGCTGGGCACACAGGTCACGTCCGAAACTCCCCAAAACACTTTCCGATCACAACATTCCCTAACTTCACAAATACAGTACTTGCCTCTCCTTAGAATATCTCCCAAATACTTTTACAAAACAGTTAGCGAGGCAGATGATCTGACATATTCTAATCTGGTTGCCATCTCACCTGCAAGCTGCAGTCTCCTTTTTTCTATCTTGTAGGGAGGCCAATCCCTCTTTTTTATTGATTAGTTAATTTCATTTATTCAATTTGAGAGGCTGCTACAAAGAAGAGGGGGTCAAGCTATTCTCCAAAGCACCCAAAGGCGGGACAAGAAGCAACGGATGGAAACTAATCAAGGAGAGAAGCAACCTGGAATTATGAATAGAATAGAATAGAATAGAGTAGAGTAGAGTAGAGTAGAGTAGAGTAGAGTAGAGTAGAGTAGAATAATAGAATAGAACAGATTATAGAATAGAGTAGAGTAGAGTAGAGTAGAGTAGAGTAGAGTAGAGTAGAGTAGAGTAGAGTAGAGTAGAGTAGAGTAGAGTAGAGTAGAGTAGAGTAGAATAATAGAATAGAACAGATTATAGAATAGAGTAGAGTAGAGTAGAGTAGAGTAGAGTAGAGTAGAGTAGAGTAGAGTAGAGTAGAGTAGAATAGAACAGATTATAGAATAGAATAGAATAGAATAGAATAGAATAGAATAGAATAGAATAGAGCTGGAAGGGACCTTGGAGGTCTTCTAGTCCAGCCCCCTGCTCAAACAGGAGAACCTATACCATCTCAGACAAGTGACTGTCTAGCCTCCTCTTTAAAATCTCCACTGATGGAGCACCCACGATTTCTGGAGGCAAGCTGTTCCACTGGTTAATTGTCCTCACTGTCAGGAAGTTTCTCCTTAATTCCAGGTTGATCAGTTTCCAACCGTTGTTTCTTGTCCTGCCTTCTGGTGCTTTGGAGAATAACGTGACCCCCCTCTTCTTTGTGGCAGCCCCTCAAATACTGGAACATTAAGGAGAAACTTCCTGTCAGTGAGAACAATTAACCAGTGGAACAACCTGCGTCCAGAGATTGTGGGTGCTCCATCACTGGAGGCTTTTAAGAAGAGATGGGACAATCATTTGTCTAAAACGATATAAGGTTTCCAGCACGAGCAGGGGGTTGGACTAGAAGACCTCCAAGGTCCCTTCCCATTGTGTTATTCTGTTCGAACTGAAGTCTTCTTCTGGGGCAGCAATCTTTCGCAGTACCCTACCGTCTTTCTTTCGCAGAGTTCAAAGACTGAATCAACTCTGGAGAGAATGACTTTACATGCAGACGGACACACATCACAGCCACACAAACCAGTCTTTGGTTAGGAACTGCTTCAAATCCGACGTATTGTCCTTATCTCATTTCTCCCCCCCCCCTTTGGTTGACACAAGGGCAGCACGTCTACCATATCTAATTATCAATTCAACATCTCTCCCCCCATTTCAGAGATGATCCCACCGCTGCCTAAATTGGCTGAAGCTGAAGCAAAGTTGCAAATTGCCCCCCCGCCTCGGAGAGTTAAA
Source organism: Protobothrops mucrosquamatus (assembly GCF_001527695.2). Taxonomy (NCBI): domain Eukaryota; kingdom Metazoa; phylum Chordata; class Lepidosauria; order Squamata; family Viperidae; genus Protobothrops; species Protobothrops mucrosquamatus. The sequence goes on along the minus strand of NW_015390542.1, from coordinate 48,427 downwards.
ATCTTAAGACGTTGTTTTATTAACCTCCATAATATATGTGTGCGAACCTTGCAGTTAAAAAGTCCCCACAGCCCGGCACAAAACACCAGTCAAATCTGCTAACCGAGCAGAAATTTAATCTGCTTGCTACGGCAGCGGCGGCCGCTAGTAAAAATTGAGATTTTGTTCTTTTTTTTTTTTTTGATATGTATGTAATTCTAGGTGAGTGTCAATGAGGTAGGTAGGGTAAAATGAGTGGGGGTCTTTGAATTTGAATTTGAATTTTATTATATTTATACCCCGCCCTTCTCCCGGAGGACTCAGGGCGGCTTACAGCCAGTTTAAAAACAACTAATACAATACAATACAAAATTTAAGAAAATGATTAAAAATAAATATTTAAATAGGCCGCTTCCACTAAAATTTAGTTAAAACCAATTCTTCTCGTTCTTGTGGCCGACTTTCACACAGGAGGCAAGTTGCCCATTCACACTTGTGAAGTCTGGTCACTCTAGTTCAGTGGTTCTCAACCTGTGGGTCGGGACCCCATTAGGGGTCGATCGACCATTTCATGGGGGTCGCCAAGCAAGGCTGTCCGCCATTTTTTGTCCACCATTTTTTTTGTCCGCCATTTTTCCCCCCTTTTCCGGCGGGTGCCTTACCTCCCTTGGGCTGGGCCAGCTGGTGGTCGGCCTGCTCCGTCTCTGCCACTTGCCAGCTATGCCTCGGCCGGCGCAGGGGGCGGAACCACGCATGCGCGGCGCTCCCGGGCAGGGAAAGTCCTCGACTTACGACCGGTTGGGTATTCCTCGACTTATGACCGGTTTAGTCCTCAACTTACGACTGGTTTAGTCCTCAACTTACGACCGGTTTAGTCCTCAACCTACGACCGGTTGGGGTCGCGGCATTAAAAAGGTTGAGAACCACTGCTCTAGTTGGCTGCAATAAAGTCAGTCTTTAGTCCTCGATTTACGTCGGTTTCTTTAATGACCGTTTGTAGTGACAACGCCACTGAAAGAAGAGACCTGGCGAAGTTTTGCGCACTTGTACCGCTGCAGCCTCCCCGGGGTCCACGTGATCAAAATTCAGACCCTTGGCAAACGGCTCCTATTTACGACGGTCACGATGTCCCGGAGTCATGTGAATCCCTTTTGGGACCCTTCTGACGAGCGAAGTCAAGGGGGGGGGAAGCTGGTTGCTAACTTATCAACTGCAGCGATTCAGCCAGATTCACTTAACAACCAAGGCGAGGGAAGTCGTGAAGTGGGGCAAAACTCCCTTAACACATGTCTCCCTGAACAACAGAAATTTGTTAAGTTGAGGACCGCCTGCATGGCATTAGTTTTCTCAATCTGGTCTACCTTACAGGGCTGGCAAGTGATGGACAAAGGACCACGAGACACCATCATCAAGTCGGTCACTTTCCCACCATCTTTTATTTTCTTCAGATGTTGACATTGCTCACAGGGTGGCAAATTAGAATAGAATAGAATAGAACAGAACAGAATAGAACAGAAATATAGAACAGAGTAGAATAGAATAGAATAGAATAGAATAGAATAGAATAGAATAGAATCGCAGAGTTGGAAGGGACCTTCTAGGTCATCTAGTCCAACCGCCTGCCCAAGCAGGAGTCCCTACACCATTTCTGACAGATGGCAGTCCAGTCTCTTCTTGAAAGCTTCCAGTGATGAAACTCCTGAAGGCAACTCCTGTTCCATTGGTTGATTCTTCTCACTGTCAGAAAATTTCTCCTTATTTCCAGGTTGAATCTCTCCTTGATCCTAGCCTCTCCTAGCCAATAAAGAATTCTTCTCTTCTCTTCTCTTCTCTTCTCTTCTCTTCTCTTCTCTTCTCTTTTCTCTTCCTTTCCCTTCCCTTCCCTTCCCCTCCCCTCCAATCCTTTCTCCTTCTCCTTCTCTTCTCTTCTCTTCTCTTCTCTCTTCCCTTCCCTTCCCTTCCAATCCCTTCTCCTTCTCCTTTTCTCCTTCTCCTTCTTCTTCTCCTCCTTCTCCTTCTCTTCTCTTCTCTCCTCTCCTCCTCCTCCTCCTCCTCCCACAAAAACACACTCTCCTAAACACCTGCCCAAAAGAAGCACGCAGTTGCCCAAAAAAAAAAAAAAGCTTAATGAAAGAACAACAACCTTTGAAATTGACTCTCTGAACTCTTTAGGAGACAAAAATCATCCTTGCTCACAGTTAACGTTTCCCATCAGGTCTCCACCTAACCTCCCTCGTCTTGTCCTCTTTGCATAACCAGTCCAGAATGACTCCCAGTGTGTCTTCTCCTCATAAATCCTCCCCTCCCCTGACCTTCTCACACCAGAGTTGTCTTCTCATCTAGAATCCTTATTGCTTGGTCCACCTCCTCCGTAGGTGGTTCCTCTCCCTGCTGTATCCAAAAGGGGATCGTTGGAAAATCGCCTTCAGCTCAGTTTCAACTTTTGCGATCACCTGCAGCCAGGACTACTGCCTCTAAGTTGTCTTCCTTCCTTCCTTCCTTCCTTCCTTCCTTCCTTCCTTCCTTCCTTCCTTCCTTCCTTCCTTCCTTCCTTCCTTCCTTCCTTCTTTCCTTTCTTTCTTTCTTTCTTTCTTTCTTTCTTTCTTTCTTTCTTTCTTTCTTTCCTTTCTTTCTTTCTTTCTTTCTTTTTCTTCTTTTTCTTCTTCTCCCTAATGGCAAGGAGTTCACAGGAAATAGTAAATAAATACCTCAAGGAGAAAGACCAATCTTTCCAGTTCTTGTCCTCTGGGAGGGAGAAAGACATCCGCAATTAAAAAGCCATCGCTCTAGAAATGCTTCTTAGGCATCTACGCCCCTGGGCTGGAGGTTTCCCCTTTGTAAGTTTTGCTCTAGGAATGATCCTTCCCCATCAGTCTTCAGGGAACTCGGAAGAGCTAAGGAGTGAGAATAGAACACAGGTTGACCTCACCTTACGGCCACAATTGAACCCAAACTCTCTGTTGCTAAGGAAAAGAGTTATTAAGTGAGTTTTGCCCCCATTTTTCTGGCCACTGTGCTTGGTCATTGTCTTTTTTCTCCAGGGTGGGTTACTTTAAACAGGGGACAACTTTTATTAAAACTTCCAAGCTAGCCTTCCATGTCCTAACCCTCTCCCGTCTACCCACACAATAGATTTGGCCTGGCTTGACTTTTCAAGGTGAGTCAAGGTTAGCTAGATGCCACCATGAGGCCAGAATCTGGACCAGAGAAGAATTGTCAAGGCTTTGGGACTTCACCGTGTCTTTGAGAAGATCTTCTCCAGATCTCCTGACTCAGGAGAATGTTGTCCAAGGACTTTTCTGCTGTCCATTGACCCCCAACCCAGGCTAATTGCCAGTTTCCCTTGGAACTGTTGCCATAAGCCAGTCGTCTCTACAACCTCTATAACTGCAGGAATTGGGTATGTCTAGTCTAGTGAAAAGAACTAGCAGCGTTCCTGTATTGGAGGGGCTTCCACAAAGAAGAGAGACCACACCTGGAATACTGCAACCAGTTTCGGTCACCATACTACAAAAAAGAGGTTGAGACCTTGGAAGAAATTCAGAGAAGAGCAACTAAGATGATCCAAGGCCTGGAGACTAAAGCATACGAAGAATGGCTGCGGGACCTGGGTTTGGCTGGTCTAAAGAAAAGAAGAAATAGGGGTGACATGATAGCAGTATTCCGGTATTTGAGGGGCTGCCACAAAGAAGAGGGGGTCAACTTATTTCCCAAAGCACCAGAAGGCAGGACAAGAAGCAACGGATGGAAACTAACCAAAGAGAGAAGCAAGCTGGAATTCAGGAGAAACTTCCTAACATTGAGGACAATTAACCAGTGGAACAGCTTTGCCACTAGAAGTTGTGGGTGCATCATCACTGGAGGTTTTTAAGAAGGGGCTGGATAGCTACCTCTCTGAAATACCGTAGTATAGCATCTCCTGCTTGAGCAGAGGGTTGGACTAGAAGATCTCCAAGGTCCCTTCGGGCTCTATTCTGATTCAATTCACAGCACTGTGTAGATCAGACAAGTTGATCGTCACCATGAACCCAATTTCTGGATCTTTCCTTCCGACACTGAATATCTGACTTGGCCATCCAGCCCAAACCTGTTGCGTGCAGGACTTTGAAAGAGAGAGAGAGAGAGAGATAAGATTTTGCAGACTAAATACAATAAGTACGTGTCTCGCCTTCTAAGAGAGATGACAGACGATTCAAAATCTCTCAACTGCACATAAAAATGTACAGGAAAGAATCCTGGCACAAACTGCTCTATTTATCTAATCATCGGAGTAAGGAAAGTGGCTTAAAAAACACTGGGACGGTTCCAGCCGTTAGTCATACAACAGAGCTCAAATTAGTCAGAGCTGACAAATTCGAACTCTTTTCTTCAATGAGATTACTCTGAAGTATGACTAAATCCAACTCACCGGCTGGGCTGAAGGAACAGGGGGGGAAAAACCAAAGCTCCATCTTCCTTTTGTTTAATCTTGGTAGAACCTTGTGTATTATTATTATTATTATTATTGATCATCGCACAGTCAGCCAGATGTTCAGACTGGATTTGGCATTTTGTCTACCTATCGAGTCCTTCCCAAGGACCTGGGATAGGCAGATGTGGATGTCTGATGGTATTACAGATCTCGTCGCAGGATGGAAGCAGTTCCTAGTAAGGCCACCTTTTGCAATTGACTAATGGCGAATGTGTCAATGCCAATGATGGTGTCCAAGTGGTGCTCCAGTTGTTTTGGGATTGCACCCAAGGCACCTATTACTATTGGTACTACCCTTGCTTGCTTTTGCCACACTCTTTCTATTTCTATTTGTGCCTGGCTGAGGAATTCTGAGAGTTGAAGTCCAGAAGTCATCAAAGGGCCAAGTTTGAAGACCCCTGACTTAAGGTGAGATGTGAAGAAGAAAACCAGCCTAGTTGAATCCAGTTCCTCAATCCTAAGGAAGTTTAGGACAGGGGTCTTCGAACTTGGCCCTTTGATGACTTGTGGACTTCCACTCCCAGAATTCCTCAGCCAGCTAGGGAACATCATCAGTGCTAGAAGGGAGTGGAGTTTGTGGAGTGGAAGAAAAGAAGGAGGATTGGGAGGAGGAGAAGGAGGGGGAGGAATGTGGGAGTCTTTGGTGCTCTCTGCGCTTGGGGGTTTTCTTGCAGACATTTCATGACCCAACTAGGGAACATCATCAGTGCTAGAAGGGAGTGGGGTTTGTGGAGTGGAAGAAAAGAAGGATTGGGAGGAGGAGGAGGAGGAGGAGGAGGAGGANAGAGAAGAGCAACTAAGATGATCCAAGGCCTGGAGACTAAAGCATACGAAGAATGGCTGCGGGACCTGGGTTTGGCTGGTCTAAAGAAAAGAAGAAATAGGGGTGACATGATAGCAGTATTCCGGTATTTGAGGGGCTGCCACAAAGAAGAGGGGGTCAACTTATTTCCCAAAGCACCAGAAGGCAGGACAAGAAGCAATGGATGGAAACTAACCAAAGAGAGAAGCAAGCTGGAATTCAGGAGAAACTTCCTAACATTGAGGACAATTAACCAGTGGAACAGCTTTGCCACTAGAAGTTGTGGGTGCATCATCACTGGAGGTTTTTAAGAAGGGGCTGGATAGCTACCTGTCTGAAATACCGTAGTATAGCATCTCCTGCTTGAGCAGAGGGTTGGACTAGAAGATCTCCAAGGTCCCTTCGGGCTCTATTCTGATTCAATTCACAGCACTGTGTAGATCAGACAAGTTGATCGTCACCATGAACCCAATTTCTGGATCTTCCCTTCCGACACTGAATATCTGACTTGGCCATCCAGCCCAAACCTGTTGCGTGCAGGACTTTGAAAGAGAGAGAGAGAGAGAGATAAGATTTTGCAGACTAAATACAATAAGTACGTGTCTCGCCTTCTAAGAGAGATGACAGACGATTCAAAATCTCTCAACTGCACATAAAAATGTACAGGAAAGAATCCTGGCACAAACTGCTCTATTTATCTAATCATCGGAGTAAGGAAAGTGGCTTAAAAAACACTGGGACAGTTCCAGCCGTTAGTCATACAACAGAGCTCAAATTAGTCAGAGCTGACAAATTCGAACTCTTTTCTTCAATGAGATTACTCTGAAGTATGACTAAATCCAACTCACCGGCTGGGCTGAAGGAACAGGGGGGGAAAAACCAAAGCTCCATCTTCCTTTTGTTTAATCTTGGTAGAACCTTGTGTATTATTATTATTATTATTGATCATCGCACAGTCAGCCAGATGTTCAGACTGGATTTGGCATTTTGTCAACCTATCGAGTCCTTCCCAAGGACCTGGGATAAGCAGATGTGGATGTTTGATGGTATTACAGATCTCGTCGCAGGATGGAAGCAGTTCCTAGTAAGGCCGACTTTTGCAATTGACTGATGGCGAATTTGTCAATGCCGATGATGGTGTTCAAGTGGTGCTCCAGTTGTTTGGGGATTGCACCCAAGGCACCTATTACTATTGGTACTACCCTTGCTTGCTTTTGCCACACTCTTTCTATTTCTATTTGTGCCTGGCTGAGGAATTCTGAGAGTTGAAGTCCAGAAGTCATCAAAGGGCCAAGTTTGAAGACCCCTGACTTAAGGTGAGATGTGAAGAAGAAAACCAGCCTAGTTGAATCCAGTTCCTCAATCCTAAGGAAGTTTAGGACAGGGGTCTTCGAACTTGGCCCTTTGAAGACTTGTGGACTTCAACTCCCAGAATTCCTCAGCCAGCTAGGGAACATCATCAGTGCTAGAAGGGAGTGGAGTTTGTGGAGTGGAAGAAAAGAAGGAGGATTGGGAGGAGGAGAAGGAGGGGGAGGAATATGGGGGTCTTTGGTCCTCTCTCCACTTGGTGGTTTTCTTGCAGACATTTCATGACCCAACTAGGGAACATCATCAGTGCTAGAAGGGAGTGGAGTTTGTGGAGTGGAAGAAAAGAAGGAGGATTGGGAGGAGGAGAAGGAGGGGGAGGAAT
>NW_015390542.1:14543-41154 GCF_001527695.2 Protobothrops mucrosquamatus | reverse complement strand
GTTTGTGGAGTGGAAGAAAAGAAGGATTGGGAGGAGGAGGAGGAGGAGGAGGAGGAGGAGGAGGAGGAGGAGGAGGAATGTGGGTGTCTTTGGTGCTCTCTCCACTTGGCGGTTTTCTTGCAGACATTTCATGACCCAACTAGGGAACATCATCAGTGTTAGAAGGGAGTAGGGATTTGATCTCTCCCTTTTAGCGCTGGTGAGGCTACCTAGTTGGGTCACGAAACGTCTGCAAGGAAACAATCAAGCTCAGAGGATCCCACAGTTCAATGCTGAGCTATAAATATTGGCGCTTTGGATCTCTCTGCGCAGGCTACAAATAAAACGGCCGACATTTTGATAGGCAGCGTATCAGCTTCCCAGTTTCCTGAAAAACAAAATAGCAACTAAAAGCATTCTTCAAGAGCTCAGGCAGGGAGAGCAGAGAGGTGGGCACCCAAAGAAGGGTCTGGTGATGCCAGTCTCTTCACAGGTAGAAGGTTTGGCTGCATCAGATGCCATCCAATCAGTCTCAAAGGTAAGTCCGTCACTCAGAGGAGCAGGCAGGTCTATGGTGCCAACTTTGCTGCCCGCAATTGACAGGCCACATGTTCTGCCATTGAAGGGATACTCAAAGTGACAGGGGGTCACCCTGGAGCAACCTTAAGCTGCCAAATGTTTGGGAAAGGCAAGCAGAAAGAAACCTAAACACAACCGTGTGAGGAAAACCACAGAAACGTAGGAAAAAGACACCAAAAGCCAATGAAACGAAGAAAGCACAAACAAAACAAACTCCGCAACTGCTCTCCATGGCCAAAGCCTTTGTCTTTGACGGCGGTGAGGTGAGATAGGATGTAATAGCTGCAGGGGGTTGAGAATGCTGGAAGAACAAAGCTAGTGTTGTGTTGTGTTGTGTTGTGTTGACCCTTATCTGGTCTCTCTCTCTCTCTTTCTCCCTCTCTCTTTCATTCTCTCTCTCTCTCTCTGTGTATCTGTCTGTCTGTCTCTCTCTCATTCTCTCTGTGTGTCTCTCTCTCTCTTTCTCCCCCTCTCTTTCATTCTCTCTCTCTCTCTGTATCTGTCTGTCTGTCTCTCTCTCATTCTCTCTCCCTCATTCTTTCTCTCTCTTTCATTCTCTCTGTGTATCTGTCTGTCTGTCTCTCTCATTCTCTCTTTCTCTGTCTCTCTTTCTCTGTCTCTCTCTCTATTCTCTCTCTCTTTCTCTCTGTGTCTGTCTCTCTCTCATTCTCTCCCTTTCTCATTCTCTCTCTCTGTATCTGTCTCTCTCTCTCTCTCATTCTCTCTTTTTTTCCTCTCTCTCATTCTCTCTCTCTCTCTCTCTCTCTCATTCCTTCTCTCTCTTTCTCTCTGTCTATCTCTCTCTCATTCTCTCTCTCCCTCTCTCACTGTCTCTCTGTATCTGTCTGTCTGTCTCTCTCATTCTCTTTCTCTCTGTGTCTCTCTCTCTTTCATTCTCTCTCTTTCTCATTCATTCTCTCTCTCACTCACTCACTCATTCTCTCTCTTTCTCTTTTTCTCTCCCCCCCCCAGGGTTCCATGGAGACAGCCATGGCTTGATTGATCGACCCCAGAAAGGGAAGGAACCCCAGGAGTGAGTGAATGAAATGAAAACATTCCAAGCGTGGCACCTGAGACCTTTACTAGATGCCTCCAAGATCGTCTGGGAGGAGAAAGACCGTGGCCTTTCAAGTAGCAGTAGAAATAAAAACAACCCAACGCTCTCCCCATGCAAAGCAAGGAAATAGTTCAACCCCACTGTGCAGAAGCCACCATTCTAACTGTAAAATCTGGTACGCAGTAGCCACACAAAGGATCTCGGAGCCTCTGCAAAAGATCTTCGTGTAACTACTGCACTCAGCAAGGCTATGCAGAAGGAGAATATCCAGAAGATGATGGAATTTCTTTGTTTTTTTGTTTTTTTGTCTTTTTGTTCCTTTCTGATTTCGGTTTGCCTTCTTCTGATTTCAAGAGGAGTCAAGAGACAAAGGGGATCCGTTTGTCAGCTTTGTCTTGGGGTGGGGGGATTGTATGGCTAACTCAGGGGTCTTCAAACCTGGCCCTTTTATGACTTGTGGACTTCAACTCCCAGATTTTTGCTATCCTGGAAGGACTCTAAATGTTGACACATTTAATTCTGAGTCCCTAGCTCTGCCTCCTCTTCTTCTACATCAGGTTTGGCAAGTCCTACCATTAGACCAAATGTACGATGATTGGTTCAGGCAGAAGTTGAACCTCAAGAGTTTTGACTAGAGAGAGTTGAGAGTTTGGGAAGAGTTTGAGTTCAGCCAACTCCCAACGAAGTCATGTTTGGTCCTTGAATGTCAGCAACTGCCATCTTCCCCAAGGCCAGCAAAACCTCTTTGTAGGGCCAAGTCAAGATTAGAGTTCCTCTTAGACCTCACCATCTCCTGAAATCCAATTCTCTGCCATTTAGAGGGTAAAAGACCACAGTTCATCCCACTGACCAGTATATAACCCAAACCCTTGTTTTCCAAGTAGATCAACAAGTTAAGCTAAGCACAAAGGATGGTCTCATTAGATAAACCATAGATGCAGCACAGCTCTGCTTTCAAAGAGATGAACACAGCTAAAACACATGAAGAACGGTTGCTGGAATTGGGTACGTCCAGTTTAATGAAGAGAAGGACGAGGGATGACATGATAGCAGTCTTCCAATATTTGAGGGGCTGCCACAAGGAAGAGGGGGTCAACCTATTCTCCAAAGCGCCTGAAGGTAGGACAAGAAGCAACGGATGGAAACTGATCAAGGAGAGAAGCAATCTGGAACTAAGGAGAAACTTCCCAACAGTGAGAACAATCAACCAGTAGAACAGTTAGCCTCCAGAAGTTGTGGGTGCTCCATCACTGGAGGTTTTCAAGAAGAGATTGGACAGCCACTTGTCTGAAATGGACTAGGGTTTCCTACCTGAGCATGGGATTGGACTAGAAGATCTCCAAGGTCCTTTCCAACTGTATTATTGTTGTTGTTGTTGTTGTTGTTGTTGTTGCTGCTGCTGTTGCTGCTGTTGTTGTTATACAGCCAGAATTCCATTTGATCAGCTTCCAAGTTCAGCTCACGCTAAAAACCTATTGCATCCAAAGGGCCATTTCCTCTTGGATTCAATTTTTTTTTTCACATTCAAAGAAGGTTGGCCAAAAAATCTTATTTCCGTTGCCTTCCTCAATTCGGCAGGAGTTAAGACTGTGACTAGCAACAGAAAGCTTTCAGCTAATGTACTTCATTCGCGGAAATCTATATTAAATGTGTATGATAACAAGTTTCACAGGAACATCTTCGTCAAGTGTGGCACGGGCAAATATCTTGGGGGGAAAACAAACAAACAAGCATCCAAAAATGTAACCAAACTGTAATTTCAAAGGAATTCTTAGTCATACAGCCCATGCTTGTCCCAAAGGTACCTTTTCACAAGGCAACTGGACTTTTGTTTTTCCTTGAAGACTTGAAGGAGCTTCCTGGATGACTTTGGGACTAGCGTGAGCTGGGTGTCAAGTTTTGAAAACGCTTACGCTGCTTCAGCCATTGCTGCTTCTTAGCTTGCCTACAGACCCGGGGGTGGGGGGATTGGGAAAACGGATTCTGGATTGCAGGTGCTGAGCGACTAAGCTTGAGAAGCAAGGCCCTTCAAGAATTGTTTACTGAGAACAAAGATATTTTTTTTAAGCACAATAACTGTCTTAATTGGACAATGTGACCTGCACCGTGGGCGGGAGGAGAGGAGTTCCTATACTTTGAATATACTGATTTGGCGCCAGTTAGCCGGAGCTGATTTCCCATTCATCGGTGCCGAAATGGTGTACTCAATAAAGTTTTGCATTAACAGATTGGAAAGTCTCAGCTGTGTGCTTACTCCGCTGGGATCATCAGTCGCAACCCTGACATTGGGCCTCCTCAAGAATGGACGGGAGCACGGGAGAAGTTACGAGATGTTTGGTGGGTGTTCTGATTTGTGTCCCAAGTCTGCAGAATTTGCATAATGAGGGGCAATTAGAAACCCCCGTCTACTTCTCCCTTGCATCCTTCTTTGAGTCCTCCAGAAGGTTTCGCTTCTTCTGCTTCTACTTGGGGGAGGGTCCTGACTAATCGCTTCATCAATATTTCCGAGGCATTATGTAACGGAAGGAATATATATATAAATGGGCGGTGACAATCAATCATTAACGTTCCTTAACAAGGAGCAACTGCCGCCGTCTGTGTCAGCCTTGTCGTTTTCGCTCTCAAATCGAGGCTTTCAAATTAAATATGCATTTCTCCCCTCCTCCTCTCGCGCCCCCCCCACTCCCTGCCATTGAAATATTAATGCTTTGCTGCTGTTTCTGTAACACATATTAATTTCTTATGGCATTTCCAGGCAATGCATAAGTTATAAAGATGGGCTCCCCTAGGAAATCCTGCTTGACTTCTCCTTCTCTAGATGGACTCCCGGTTGTTTGTAGCCTAGGCGAAGGCAGTCTGGAGAAAAGAAGGGAGAGGAGGAAAGAGGGAGGTGATTTATTTCCGCAGACCCACCCGCCCCTATTTTCATCCTCCTCCCGGCTTTAAAACGGAATATTGATGTTTGCCGTTACATCTCCTCCTACAGGGTGACTCATCCAGTCTATTCAGTCATTTCTTCTCAGCAGAAAGCGCTGGAGAGGAATCCAGAGAACAGTTTGGCCACCACAACCCCATTATAGAAATTAAACTTTACAAATCAGTCAGAGATGAATGATCTGAAGGCACACAAGTCTCTCTGCTTCTGACAATATTGATCGGTCTTACAGTTGCCTGCTGCCTATGGCTTTGGAGAGAGAGGGGGGGAGAGAGAGAGGGAGAGAGAGGGAGGGAGGGAGGNAGGGAGGGAGGGTTGGATGGAGGAAGAGAGAGAGGGAGAGAGGGATAGAGAGAGAGGGAGGGAGGGAGAGGAATGGAGAGAGAGAGGGAGAGAGGGAGGGAGAGAAAGGGAGGGAGGGAGGGAGAAGAGAGGGAGGGTTGGATGGAGGAAGAGGGAGAGAGGGAGAGAAAGAGAGGGAGGGAGAGGGAGGGAGGGAGAGAGAGGAAGGGATAGAGAGAGGGAGGGAGGGAGAGAGAGAGGGAGGGAGGGTTGGATGGAGGAAGAGAGAGAGAGGGAGAGAGTTCTGTTCTGTATTCTATACCATATTTTGTATTTATTCTATTCTATTCTATTCTATTCTATTCTATTCTATTCTATTCTATTCTATTCTATTCTATTCTGCTCTGTTCTGTTCTGTTCCGTTCCGTTCCGTTCCGTTCCATTCTGTTCCACTCCACTCCATTCCATATTTTCTATTCTATTCTATTCTATTCTATTCTATTCTATTCTACTCTACTCTACTCTACTCTACTCTACTCTACTCTACTCTACTCTATTCTATTCTATTCTATTCTATTCTATTATTCTATTCAGGTTTATGTCTACCTATTTATCTAAACCAATATTGTTAACTGTCTCTGAGAGCAGCACTTAAGGATTCGAAGCAGCATCACTTCTCAGTTCTTGGACCTTGGAAATCGAAGCTTCAACAGTCTGTGTGCAAACTCTAGTTCTAGTGTTGCCTTCTGTCATTATCTCTTGGTCAGTCTTAGCTAGTACATCCACCCAGCCTGACCAAAACTGTCTTTCCCTGTCCATTCTGAAGAATCAAGACCACAATGTAAGACCTTCCAGATCCAGAACAGATGTTCCACCATGGAGCTGCAGCTGGCTTTCAGCAACGAGAGGGATTCCATTGTCACCCCACTTAAGGAGACACATGCATCTAATTCTCCACCACAAAATAAAATGGAATTGCGATAGAATCCTTTAAAAAAAATAAAAAAATGACGCTCCTTTCACAACGATGGCCTGGAGCCCCCTCGCTTCGCACGAGACTTTGAGAGGCGCTGGTGAAATATCAAAAGAAGATTTATCTTTTTTTTTAACCGTTAAAAAATGTGGGGGGGGGAGGGAACCTTATCTGGACCTTGCAGAGGGACCCACAGTAGCTGGGGTTGAAGAGCTTCTAAACTCTTATTCATATGGAAAGGTCAGCAAAGGGTCATCGTGGTTTTCCTAGAGATCTTTAAATTTGCTTTCTCGGGATGTAGCTTGGCAGCTCCAGAGGGACCGTGAAAAGAAACCCAGCACTTTCAATCAGAGGGGCCTCAGGTGCTAAATTCAAGTTCAAAGCCTTTTCTTTCCCTTTTTTTTTCATCTTGCCGTGAGCAGCTTGGTCAATCATTCCCAGATACAAAGTCTCCCTCGCTGCAGCCCACCCAGATCCTGACTCTAACCCTCATTGGGGAGAACAGCAGCCTAGGTCAGTGATGGCGAACCTTTTAGAGACCGAGTGCCCAAAAACCGCCGTGCCCCTGCCCCACCCCTACCTCTCCTGCCCACAGGGCCACCTCCACGGCCCAACGCAGCAGATCGCCCAGTGTCATGGCGGCCATGCCCTCTGTCCGTGCCCCGCAGCAGCATCTGTACGCGATGGGGCATGAGGGCGGAGTCTTGTCCCCCACTGCCCAGCTGCCATGTCCTTGGCTGTGCTGCTCTGCGCAGGCTGCGCCTGGGGCGACTCTCCTCCGGGGTGGGGCTGCTGGTGAGGAGGGGGCCACGGGGGGTGGCAGGGCTGGGGCGACAGTGTGCGTGCCCACAGAGAGGGCTCTGAATGCCGCCTCTAGCACCCATGCCATAGGTTCACCACCACTGGCCTAGGTGGCTGGCCTGTCTGTCTGTCTTTCTCCACCTTATTTTTTTTAAGCCCACCCAGGTTAAACCTCACATCGGGTGGTAGTGCGTGAACGTGCTTGAGAGAGGACACTCTAAGTGCTACAGCAGTGTTTCTCAACCTTGACAATTTTAAGGCATGTGGACTTCAACTTCCAGAATTCCACAGCCAGCAATGCTGGCTGTGGAATTCTGGGAGTTGAAGTCCACATGCCTTAAAATTGTCAAGGTTGAGAAACACTGTGCTACAGGATAAAAAATAGTTGCCTATACAATTCACTCCGCTAGAGAAGGCAGTTTTCTCCACCCTGCAGAAGTTCCAAGATTTCCTAACTTCTCAGGACACCAAGTGTCATGTCAGAGAGGGCGTTTTGATAGCTGAATGACCAGATGGGAAAGTGTTGGCCATGCTGTGCGTTGGCACCATCCAGGCACACTGCTGGGATGTGATGCTCTTGCTAATGATGGATGGTTTGCCCCACTGACAATTTGGACCTATGTTTGTTTGATTGTGCCAGATGTTCATGTGTGCCTGCTGGTGATAAATGTCTAGGGGGATTCTCCTTCAGCAGTTCCAAGAAGGCTCCACACTCATTTGCACTGCTCAGGTGACCCTGAGGACACAGGTAAAGCTCCAGGTGGCCTCAACGGCTCTCTAAAAGAAGGCAAAGGACCAGCAAGGAGTATAAATCCTTCCCTTCCCCACCATCCAATCAGAGCTGAAGAAACTTCTTGGATGAGAAGCAAAATGTCTTCAAAGAAAAACAAAGAAAGTCCAGTTGTCTCTTGAAAAAGCACTTTGGTGATAGGACATGTAGAGTTTCTACCAGACCTGCAAGATCCTTTGCTGGTTCCCTTGAGAAGACAAGATTCACTACACTCACTTTGGCTTCTTAATCGTGGCTAGGTGTGGTTACACAACATACTTAACCAGGGTCAAGAAGCCAGTGTGTTGTGCAGGCCATTAAATGGAGCAGTTTCCACCCAAATGTGTCTTGCTTCCTGGCCAGTGGAGAAGAACCATCAACATTATGAAGCTTCCCAGGAGTCTTCTGGTCTAAGGATGGATAGAGTAAGAGATAGTATGGAAAGAAAAGTGTGGGAAGACTACATCTCCCAAACGTTGCATCACTGTATGCTGTCAGGTCCAAAGTCCAGAAGATGTATCTAGGTTAGGATTAGAGTGATAGTGCAGCCTGGCTTGACCCATTTCGGGAATATCACTAGTTCTCCTGAAGTCATCCCAAACCATATTCTAGTGACTGAAGAATCCATGATCTTGAGCGGGTCCTTGGTGCTCTCTGAGCTTGGTTGGTTTTTTTGCAGATGTTTCATGACCCAAACTAGGTAACATCATCAGTGCTAGACATTTTCCTCCTCCTCCTCCTCCTCCTCCTCCTCCTCCTCCCTGCAAACTCCCCTCCCATCTAGCACTGATGATGCCAACTAGTTGGGTCATGAAACTCCTGCAAGAAAACCAGCAAGTTCAGAGAGCACCAAGGACCCTTCATTCCAACCCTGAGCTACACAGATTCTCCTTTATTGGTAATAATACATGACCTTTCCTCTTTCCAAACCAATGCCTGACATTGGGAAAGGCTAAGAAGCTGTGGGAGAAATGTCCAAACCAGCGATAGATTAAAAAAAAAAAACCCACGTCCCGTTCTCTCCAATATTTGCCAAAGACGCAAGTGATCAACCACAGCTGCCAGCTTCCCAGTTCCCTACAGCCAGACAGTGGGACTTGAGAACAAAGAGATAGCTTGACTTCCAGAGAGTGCTCCGGAAGCTTTCCTCCCCACAAGTCTTTAAATGTTATTTATCAGAGTGTCAAGTGGGCATGAGGCCCAGGTGGAAACGCACCGGCTGTTGAGCTCGCTAAAAATGCCAGACGGATCATCATAGTATTAATTAAAGGCGATTGTATTTCACAAGGAGACAAATGCCAAGTTCTGGATTGTGAGCTGGAAGGAGAAGGATGCCTCGCCAATTCCCGCCCGCCCAGCTTTACGCTTTTAAGTTACTTTTGACTCAGAATATGGGGGTTAAAAGGGGGAGGGGAGGGGAGAATGTAGGACCTGTAAAAGAGGCCACCACCAGGTTGACTCACGACATGTTGAAATGTCTGGTGGAACTCATTAATAGAAGATGTTGCAATGACTATCAGCAGAAGTGGATTTATTTAATTTTTTCTTCTTCTTTCTCCTCCTTCTGGAGGAAAAAAAGAAATCTGGCCCAAGTTCATAAAGTGAGGATAATGAATGGAATAGGAGATAAGTGAGCTTTCATCAAACAATAACCTCAGTCCATTCATGCAACCTTTCAAAGACATCTTTTGAGGTCCGTGTGTCACGATGCTAAGCAGCGATGCTCGTTGAGTTGCCTTCAAGCTGTTAGGAATTAGACTTCGTTAGTCGTTGTCGACGTTGGGTAAGTTTGCCTTGACGGTTGGAAGGCACAGAAAAGCGGGGTGTAAATTCAGGAATAAATAAAACAAATAAATAAATAAAAGGAAGGGAGGGAGGGAGGGAGGAAGGAAAGATGTGCCCTCACGGAAAATTAAAAACCTCAAACCAAAGAAAGCCAAATGTGTTTTGGTGAAGGGGCAGAAGAATAGAAAAACAACAGAACATTGCAGCAATCTAAACTATTTGCCACGGCCCCTTATTTATTTGTTTGCTAGATCTGGTGGGCTGCCACACTTTTATGACTCTGGACGGTTATGCAACAGAGGCTAGGGATGTGCGACTAATGAAACAATAATGCACCCACACAAAGGAAGGAGGCTGCCTTGAATGAATCAGCTGGAGCCCGACAGTTGGTTGAACAAGGAATCTTTCTGAACCCAAATGAAAGATCTAATGTGTTTCATCTGATGGGGGCTACCACAGAGAAGATCGGCTTCTTTATGAAGTCCCAGGATGTCCACACCCGTCAGGTCTGTCTGCAATAAATGGGGCAAAGTGATAGTTGATGTGATCCCGGTCCAAGGTTCCACTTTCTGTCACATGTGTCAGATGCAAGCAACCAGATCCCCTCGTGAAAGGTCCTTGTTGCGTACCACCTATAATACAAGAATCTCCCCTCTCAGATTGCTTGCCTTCCCCTGGAAACAACCAGATAAGGTTTCATGGAACTAAGGGGGCAAATGACAGGCTTGTGCCTCTTGCGATTGCACAAGGATTCCAGACTAGTTCCTTGCTTGACCCCTCCTTTCTGCCTGGCTAAGAGTTTCCCAATAGCAATAGCACTTAGACTTGCTTCACGGTGCTTTACAGCCCTCTCTAAGCGGTTTACAGAGTCGGCATCTTGCCCCCCAACAATCTTGGGTCCTCATTTTACCGATCTCAGAAGGGTGGAAGGCTGAGTCAACCTTGAGCCGGTCAGGATCGAACTCTGTGGGCAGAGTTAGCCTGCAATGCTGCATTCTAACCACTGCGCCACCACAGCTCTTAACAACATGATTCAATGCGTAAGTCACAGGGAGAGTTTTGCTGAGCATGCTAAGCCCTGAAATGAAACTAAAACCAACCTGTGGCATGGTGCCAACCCTATCATTCACGTGGATCATGGTCTAAGCTTTAATGGATAAATATGGCTTCACTCTGCAGATTATACCATATAGTGGGATCCAGCAAGGATGCCCTATGCTCACCGGCGAAAGGTTTATATTTTTGTTTTTCAAACAGTGATGCTGATACCAGGAACTGAAAAGGCAAAGCATCCTAATGACCCTGGAAACTGCCTTCTTAGCACTGACTTCATAGGAACATACACTGACAGCATATTTATTTTCAGGCAAGACAAAACATTATTGAAAAGTTGCTCCATTTATTTTGATTGTGCGTCTGGCAATGCTGCCTTCAAACAATGCAGTGTATCTTCCATGCTGCGTGGCACAGATGTGTTCTTGGCTCTTCCTGACACAATGCTCCTCTGTCTCTCTTTCACAAATGCGCGCACACACACACACACACACACACGGGGAGAGAGAGAGGGAGGGAGAGAGGGAGAGAGAGAGAGAGAGAGAAAGAGAGAGAGGGAAAACATGCACATAAACAGAGAGAGCACAAGTCCTTGGGCTGCCAACAGCTATAAAATCTACGTGCACCAATAACACACTAGTGTAGAACAGAGGCGAAAATGCTTTTCAGGTACCACCAAGAAAAAATGGCCAGCATAATAAAATGCGTATACACAGGTCTTGGGCTCCAAATGAAATAAAACGTGCAAACATTTCAAATGCTTTTTTGCTGAAAGCACAAACATTCCAAGGAGAGGATCCAAACCCCACAAAGAGTCCTTTCGAAGTCACATAGACACAACGCAAATAAGGGTACTGTTTTCATCTTGTGTTCTCTATGGACTGCTGTCCGATTACGCAAGATGTTTAAGAATGGGAGGCGTATGTGGGTATGTGGCATACATGAACAGAACAGAATAACAAATTTAGAAGGGACCTTGGAGGTCTTCTAGTCCAACCCCTTGCTCAGGCAGGAGACCCTAGTCTATTTCAGATAAGTGGCTGTCCAGTCTCTTCTTGAAAACTTCCAGTGTTGCAGCATTCATAGCATCTGGAGGCAAGCTATTCCACTGATTAATTGTTCTAACTGTCAGGAAGTTTCTCCTTATTTCTAGGTTGCTTCTCTCTTTGATTAGTTTCCATCCCTTGCTTCTTCTCCTGCCTTCAGGTGCTTTGGAGATTAGCTTGACCCCCTCTTATTTGTGGCAGCCCCTCAGATACTGGAACTCTGCTATCCTGTCCCCCCTAGTCTTCTTTTCATTAGACTAGACATACCCAATTCCAGCAACCGTTCCTTAGATGTTTTAGCCTCCAGTCCTCTAATCATCTTTGTTGCTCTTCTCTGTACTCTTTCCAGAGCCTCAACATCTTTTTTTATAATGTGGTGAACAAAACTCGATGCAGTATACATACATACTGTACAGGCGCGCGTGTGTAAATGTAGCTTGATTAGGATAATAACGTAGCATTATCATTTTTGAAAGGTGACAGATCTCATATCCTTGCCACTTTCTCCTAACCAATACAAATTGTGATTGTGGGAAATTTCAGCGTGATAAAAGCCATTATATAAAGAGCACGCACGGAGTCATTGTTATATTCCTTTTCCTGGCCAAGTGAAGACAAACAGTGCTGAGCTATTGTGAAAGTAGCCAAACGCTGCTATTTTTTTCTCTCTCCCTTCTTCCAGAATAATGGTTGTAACACCATTTGATATTTAAACTAACTTTGGTGGCGTCTGCCTGGAGAAGATTCTGGTTCAATTAAGAATGCGATCAACAAGGGCCAAAGAAATTGGTCTCTCTCAACAGAGGGGGAGGGATACGACAACATCTATCTCCATTCTACAACCTAAGAGGACTCCACACCCATTTGCACCACTCAGGTGACCCTGAGGACACAGATAAACCTCCAAGTGGCCTCAACGTCTCTCTAAAAGAATGCAAAAGACCAGCTGTCTGCAAGGAGTATAAATCCTCTCATTTCCCCACCGTCCAATCAGAGCTGAAGAAGGATGGAAGCTAACCAAGGAGAGAAGCAACCTAGAACTAAGGAGAAACTTCCTGACAGTGAGAACAATTAACCAGTGGAACAACCTGCCTCCAGAAGCGGTGAATGCTCCAACGCTAGAAGTTTTTAAGAAGAGACTGGACAGCCATTTGTCCGAAATGGTGTAGGGTTTCCTGCCTGAGCAGGGGGTTGGACTAGATGACCTCCAAGGTCCCTTCCAGCTTTATTATTATTATTATAGATGCAAAACGTCTTTAAAGAAAAACAAGGCAGTCCAGTTGCCTCTGGGGATGGCCAAAGAAATTGGTCTCCAAAAGTTCAATTCGGGTGGACCAAGCACAAAAGAGGGGGAAAAAAATCTACCCCAGTGGTTTGGAAAGGAGAGATTGGTGTGGGTGAAAGTCTATGAAGCTGGTAGGTCTAATTTAGATATATGACCTTCTCAGACCTTGGAAGGAAGATGTGTGTGAAAGAAAGGCGGGTCCTACTCACTCTGGATGTGAGCACCATCCACCCACTCAGGGAAGGTCAGGGAAGGTGACCTCCAGTGGAGGAATGGTTCCAGTAGCAGAGAATGCACATCAACTCAACCTTGAGTTCTTAGTGTTTGTTGGTGTTTTTTCTTGCAGATCTTTCATCAACACACTAGGTAACAGAATACCAAGCTTGGTGAACACCAAGAACCCAATTGAGAAAAATTACCAATCCATGACTTCAATATTCCAGCTTCTACGGAATAACAGAGTTGGAAGGGACCGTGGAGGTCTTCTAGACCAACCCTGTGCTCCACCAGGAAACCCTACATCATTTCAGACAAATGATTGTCCAATCTCTTCTTAAAAACGTCCAGTGTTGGAGCACCGACAACTTCTGGAGGCAAGTTGTTCAGCTGGTTAACTATTCTAACTGTCAGGAAGTTTCTCCTTAGTTCTAGGTTGCTTCTGTAGTTGATAGGTTTCTTGTCCTGCTTCGGGTGCTTTGGAAAATGGGTTGGCCCTCTCTTCTTTGTGGCAGATGTTCTACACAAAGCAGAAGAAAACCACACACAGAGAAAGTTTTCTCTCTCTTCTTTTCCTACAACTTATTTACGAGGCTTGGACTTGAGGAAAACAGAAGTTCACCACTGATCAGAGAAGATCCTTAGGGTAGCACCTTGACATCCAAGCTTGAGACAAAGAACCTCTCGACATCCATGCTTGAGCTGCTTTGGAACGTGAGGTCATCTACTCCGAGAGCCGGTTAGGGGAAATGTTTGGGAATCCTCCTCACCCACTTCCATCCTGCCTGAATCACATCCTAATCCACCATGGAGCCAGGGATCCGAAGACCCTTCATCTGGTTTCCTCCTCCCCTTGATTCTTCTGCGAATTACTGAGACACCTTTGGAAGCCTGGCAAGTTCTCGGTGTGCTTGTGTGTGCACTTGCTTGTGTCTTAATTCCAAAGTAAACACTCTTGCTTTGGGAAACATAGTAACGTAGTAAACTAATTTGACTGGAGCTTAAGTGAATCTTGGGGACTTTGGGTTGTTTTGATCTGGTCCCAGGACAAGAGTCTGGTTTCAGGAACTTTGTGTTTCTGTTTTGGTTCTCCGGGCTCCCTTCTCTGAGTTTTGTTTGCCATGGAAGCTTGGAACTCTTCCCCAGACAAGCTCTCCTTCGTGCTATTTGTTTTGCCACCTGCATAGCTGGAGTCAGAAAAGCAAGGCTCATTATTAATGTTGTTATTGTTATTATTTTTCGGGCCTCATCATACTACACACACACACACACACACACACACACACATATGCGGTGGCTAAGAGTTGAGGCCAACTTGACAGCACGTCAACATTCAAGAAGAACTAGGAAAGCAGGATCAAGGGAAGCATCTCACTGCAAACACCAATCTCCTAGAGAGAGCAGCTTTGAGGGGTTCTCTCTCAGCTTGGTTGTTTACTTGCAGACATTTCATTAGCCCAACTAGGTAGTGTCATCAGTGCCAGAAGAGAGAGAGAGAGGAAACCCAACTCCCGTCTAGCACTGATGATGTTCTCTAGTTGGCTAATGAAATGTCTGCAAGAAAACAACTAAGCTCAGAGAGCACCAAGGACCCCACAGTCCTCCTCCTCCTCCTCCTCCTCATCATCATCATCATCATCATCATTATCCCCGCAACCACCCCTTCTTTTACCACTGATGATGTATCCTAGTTGGGTAATGAAATGTCTACAAGATAACAACCAAGCACAGAGAGCACCAAGGACCCCACAGTTGTCGTTGTTTTCCTCCTCCTCCTCCTCCTCCTCCTCCTCCTCCTCCTCCCCCCCACAAAACCCACAGCCTTCTAGCCCTGAAGCATCTGCAAGAAAACAACCAAGTTCAGAGAGCACCACTCATTTCAACCCAAATATTCACCTTTATTGGAAGACCAGCTTTGCTATTTGTTTTCCAGCTATCCAGCGAGCTTCCCCCCTTCCAATCAATCTACCTAAAATTGCCCTGTCCCAGGAGAACTTTGTTTAGTTTAATTAAGCCCTTCCCCACTCCCACTCTCTCTCTCTCTCCCCCCCCCCACCGTCTGAACAGTCAGAAAGATGTAGAACATGCTCTCTCCACACCTTATTGTTCTCCACAAAGGGATGAGAGCAAAAGGGCCAGAACCTGTGATGTACATCTCGAAGTTCCCGGGGTCCAATCTCCTAGCGTTCCAGCTGAAAGAGATTAGGGTAGCAAGGCTGTTAATGGTCTTTTACTGAAATTGGGGGTGAACCCCTGGCAGGGGGAACAGTTGCTACAAAATGTGATGGATCACAGTGCCGCGACAGAGCGCATGTATCGCATACCAAAAATTTTAACTTCCATCGCCTGCGAAAGAGGCATGACTCGCATGCTGAAATGGGCCAGTCGCTTCCCTGGTGTGAAGCTTCTAAGCCCTGTAGTAGCGAATATGTTTTGCATGCAAGAAGCTTCTAAGCTCTGTTTGCGGCATCAGCGAGTAGAGGACATATTATCCATATGGATAATAGTAGAGGACAATGAGTAGAGGGTGCATTATCCATCAAAACCACTTTACAATGCCTTGGCATCCAGTTTTGGTCACCCCGGTGTAAAAAAGATGTCGAGACTCTAGAAAGAGTACAGAGAAGAACAACAAAGATGATCAGGGGGCTGGAGGCTAAAATATATAAGGAGGGTTTGCTGGAATTGGGTATGTCTAGTCTAATGAAGAGAAGGGGAGAAGAGAAGAGAAGAGAAGAGAAGAGAAGAGAAGAGAAGAGAAGAGAAGAGAAGAGAAGAGAAGAGAAGAGAAGAGAAGAGAAGAGAAGAGAAGAGAAGAGAAGAGAGAAAATAATTCTTTATTGACCAAGTGTGATTGAACACACAAGGAATTTGTCTCCAGTGCATAAGCTCTCTGTGTACATACAAACAACCAAGTGATAAGTCACAGATCCTAAATCATACAATACAATCCAATCATAAATCATACAAACAACAAGTGGTAAATCATAAGATGCCAACAGGAGAAGGTAAGTAGGAAAGATGAGAAGATAGAAAGATGAGAAGATGAGAAGGATAACAGCAATGCAGCCCTACTACATGGGTAAATATCTTTAGGCCTAAGACAATGCTGTGGGAATTAGGTGTTTAGCAGAGTGATGGCACGGGGGGGGGGGGGCTGTCTTTGTGTCCAGTTGTTTTGGCACGCAATGCCCTATAGCAGCATCCTGATGGGAGAAATGGGAGAAGGCATGAATTCGATTCTTGTGCATCTGGATATACTTCGGGTTACTGCCAAGCCTAGGAGAAAAGTTATGCCTTTGTTCAGTCAATTCCCACTCTAGGTTTCCTTCAGGGTTAACCTCTATTTATAGCTTTTTATCCAAATCTGTTTCATTTTGTCTAAGCCATTTATCTTTGACTTGCAGTTAAACAGCACCCAAAAAAAAAAAAAAAAAGACACACACTTCCTTTGGGTCGATGTATGTGTAGAAATTGGCTGCCGGCCCAAAGGCATTTATTACGGAGAAATCCCAGTGACCTTAATAGGGCTACTAATGAGTAAATGTCTGGCGGTAACATATTTAGATTGGGAAGACAAGGGCCTGATGGTCAATCTCCAGCCTTGGTAAACAAGAAAAATGCAACAGGAAGGAAGATTTAGAACATGTTCTTCACCTTTTTCCCAATATGGATTGTTCTTTTAACAAAGGAACCATGTTTGTAGCTGGGTTAGCTAGGTCAATTAACCTTAGCAGAATAACGAATGACAGAGTTGGAAGGGACCTTGGAGGTCTTCTAGTCCAGCCCCCTGCCCAAGCAGGAGACTTTATACCATTCCAGACAAGTGGCTGTCCAGTCTCTTCTTGAAAACTTCCAGCATTGGCGCATCCACAACTTCTGGAGGCAGGTTGTTCCACCAATTAATTGTTCTCACTGTCAGGAAATTTCTCCTTAGTTCTAGGTTGCTTCTCTCCTTGATTAGTTTCCATCCATTGTTTCTTGTCCTGCCTTCAGGTCCTTTGAAGAATAGGTTGACCCCCCTCTTCTTTGTGGCAGCCTCTCAAATATTGGAAGGCTGCTATCATGTGTCCCCTGGTCCTTCTTTTCACTAGACTAGACACACCCAATTCCTGCAATTGTTCTTTGTGTGTTTTATTTTCCAGTCCCTTAATCATTTTTGTCGCTCTTCTCTGCACTCTTCCTAGAATCTCAACATCTTTTTGATATCCTGGTGACCTTATAGCTGACACAGGAAGGCTGTGGAAGGAGGTTGCCCAGATTCACTTCTCTGCCTTCTTGAGGAGATCCCTCTGAACCTTTGGACATCCTGAACAGATTACCATCAGAGTAATCTCTTCTTTCCAAGTCTGCTGGAGAATTAATTAAATGACCTTCAGGTGCTTATCCCAAAGGTGCTCTTTCAGGAGGCAGCTGGACCTTTGCACAACTCAGGTGACCCCCGAGGACACAGGTAAATCTCCAGGTGGCCTCAACGACTCTCTAAAAGGCAAATGACCAGCGGTCTGCAAGGAGTATAAGTCCTTCCGTTCCCCACCATCCACTCAGAGCTGAAGAAGCTTCTTGGATGAGAAGCGAGACCTCTTCAAAGAAAAACAAGAAAGTCCAGTTGCCTCGTGAAAAAGCACCTTTAGGACAACCATGACCTGGATGACTGGGAATCTCCATAGACCTTAGCTGTTATTTGCAGCTTCTGATTCAACCCATTTTTTCACTTTTCTGCTCATGTTTTAGCTAACTAAATTACCCTTTTCCTCCTGATACTTTTCTCTTGGATCCCAAATGTCTGGCTGAAGACTTACCGGTAGGGGAGGGGAAAAATGTGACCAGGGGAATTATGGGCTGCATGGGCTAAAACAAAAAAACAAAAACAAAAAAAACCACCCTTCCAGTTACCTCATGATGGGTTTGCTTGCACGACATCACACGGAGGGGTGCCCCATGCTTAGTTTACAAGCGTTGCGTGGCCAAATAAGCTTTGTGAAGGATAATTGCTTCTAAAATAAGCAAAGCTGTGGGCTTTTCCGTGCGTCTGGGTAGAAATAACGGTGAGAAACTTTCCCTTCTTCTGTGTTTATATTGTTGCTGTAGCTGGCAGCCGAAGCTGAGCATAAACAGAATGTTGCGTCCTGTGTTGCAAGCAGACAAGCTGGAGAATCATTTCAGCTGAGGTTCTGCAAGGGAAGAAGGGATCCTTCAACCATTTCAGAAGCAACCTGGCCATCTATTGGCGTCCCGTAGAACAGAAGTCCCCAAATTTTTGGGTATCAGGAACCGGTTCTGTGGAGAAAGCCTTTTCCACCGACCGGATAATGCGTGGTTTTGTGTGCTGCCTGTATCCCACGGATGGGGCGTTGCTTGTTTGTGCGGACCAGTTGCTGGCATGCCGTGGCCCGGTACTGGTCCATAGACCGGGGGTTGGGGACCCCTGCCCTAGTATGACTTGGTAGCAGTCCATTAAAAACACAAGGCAATGGAGGACCAAGAGACCGTGTCTGCTTTACAGAAAGTCAGGGAATCCTTGACTTACAACCGTTCGGCACTGAAAAAAAAGTGACTTATGACTATTTTTCCCTGGTACGACCATTGCTGTCACGTGACCAAAATTCAGATGCTTGCCAACTGACTCCTATTTATGACGGTTGCGATGTCCCAGGCTCACGTGATCTCCTTTGGCGACCTCCTGGCAAGCAAAGTCAATGGGGGCAAGCCAAATTCACTTATCAACCTTGTTCCAACTTAACAACTGCACGGGAGGTTTTTTAAAAGGGACTGGACAACCAGTCCATTTGAAATTATATTGAGTCTTCTTCTCCTTGGCCGGGGGAATTGCAGAGAAGTCCTCCACGGTCCCTTCCAACTCTGATATTCTTCTCAATCAATAGCTGGGGTGATTGTGATTGTGGCTGCAGGGTTCCATTATTTTGAATGGTGTTTCCTGATGAAACCCAGCACTGAAATACCCTCATCCTAATAAAAATTACTATTTTCTTTGGGGTTGCAGGGTTGTTGTTTCCCGCCCACCACCACCTTCTTCACACATCAGACTCTCAGAATGGTGGAAAGGTTTAAATTTGTGGCGAATGGTCTGTGCGCGCAGCACAATCGTCAGAATGTTAAACTTGGAA
This sequence comes from Protobothrops mucrosquamatus, assembly GCF_001527695.2. Taxonomy (NCBI): domain Eukaryota; kingdom Metazoa; phylum Chordata; class Lepidosauria; order Squamata; family Viperidae; genus Protobothrops; species Protobothrops mucrosquamatus. The sequence goes on along the minus strand of NW_015390542.1, from coordinate 22,266 downwards.
GTATAGAATTTCTGGCTCGTTCTTAAGGAAACATAATTTTTCCAGGATCCAGACAGCAACAGAAGAGTTTTCTCCACCACTCTGTGGTTCAGTTGGGGGAAGAGATGGTGGGGGGGGGGGGATTCAATTGACGTCTGCTTTGAAAGCTTTACCCAAACCTTTTTAGAAGAATCAAATTCCGTAGCTTGTGGACTTGGGCAGTTTGCTGTTGCCCGTGAGGTTGAAGCTTGTTCTCCAAGTTCAGGAGATGGAAGGAAGAGCTTTAAAAAAATAAAATAAAAATAAAAGCTAACTTAAAATTGCTTAATAGGGATTAGCTAGGAGAGATGAACAGAGTAAACATTTCCAGAGTATTAAAGCAGCAAAGTATCAGAAAACTTTTCTGTTTCCAAAGGCAACCCAAGCAATTATGTTCATACTTTTTCCTTCATTTCTAGGAACACTTTAGGCAGTTCAACCAATTTGTAGAACTACGTCCAAGATATCTCAGAAGAGAAATGAAGTCAACGCGGAGTGAAGGTAAATCCTGATTTATCTCAACATTCCCTTCCCGTTTGCTACCCAAGAACTACCCAAGAATTGTTTTCAGAATTCCTCCTCCTCCTCCTCCTCCTCCTCCTCCTCCTCCTCCTCCTCTTCTTCTTCTTCTTCTTCTTCTTCTTCTTCTTCTTCTTCTTCTTCTTCTTCTTCTTCTTCTTCTTCTTCTTCTTCTTCTTCTCCTCCTCCTCCTCCTTCTCCTTCTTCTCCTCTTCCTCCTTCTCCTCCTCCTCCTCCTCCTCCTCCTCCTCCTCCCCCTCAGCTAACAATATCCATATACCTTCCATGTTGAGAATGGTCTTGAACAGGGGTCTCACAATTCTTAATGTACCATCCCAAACAGGCAAACGAAGGCAACAATACCCATGTCCCTTCCATGTTGAGGATGGTCTCACAATTCTTAATGTACCATCCCAAGCAGGCAAGCAAAGGCAACAATACTCATGTCCCTTCCATGTTGAGGATGGTCTCACAATTCTTAAAACACCACCTCAAGGAGGCAAACAAAGGCAATACCCATGTGCCTTCCGTGTTGAGGATGGTTTTGAACAGGGGTCTCACAATTCTTAATGTACCACCTCGTGCAGGCAAACAAAGCCAACGATACCCATATTGGGGATGGTCTTGAGCTGGTGTCTCATAATTCATCACATCAATGCACCATCTCAAGCACCTTCCTATTTTGCCCTTCTCTGTTTTACACCAACGCACTACCTCCGGTCTCATTCTTTAAGCTGACATGTAAGCCTTTTCAGCTCCTATTAAGACTTTCCCAAAATATTTCTTCTCCTTAAGGATTCCCTTTTGAGCAATTGGCAGAGCGTGGAGAACTAGGTCCGATTTCCAATCCACAAACCAAGCCTCTTTTGGGAAGGGCTGTGGAAGTAAAAGTCTTTGGAAAAAAAAACAACAGAGCTTGCTTTCAGAGAGGACCTTGGAAGTGCTGGCCTTCTGACTCCTGTCCTAGACACCTAGCTGACAGATGTTCCTCTCCCCCACCCCCCCACTTTAAAATAAGGCTTAACCATGTCCAAATGTGGTTTGTGTGGCCAATGGAAGAAAGTTTGTTCCCCTCTCCCGGTGGGGTTGTCCAATTATTTGATGGGTTTGAAAGAAAGGTTAGAACAATAAAGCAAAAGCTGGCATTTTCCAGAGTGTGTCTCACCTTTGGACACATCAGATGCTGAGTCAGTCCCGCCATGCCTCCTCTCCAAAACCTCCCTGTCCCTCCTTGTTGACCGACTGTCTGAATTAACCGTTCAGAAGAGAGAAGCCACAAAGCCACATCTTTAAACAGAGTGTGCGCCACTTGCTGCAAAGTTTAAATCGGGAAGGCGGAGAGAGAGGGAATAGAACGGCCAACCTTGGGCGTTGATGGTCAAAAGCTTTCCCGTTGCAAAAATCCTCCTAAGAGTTGGGCAGTTGGATCCAGAAATGGGGATGTTGCAGAAGGCAACAGGTGACATTTGCAAGGGAAATGTCCACGGAGCTTCTGAGTCATCCAGGTGAGGCTTGTCCTTTTTCAAAAAGGCAACTGGACTTTCTTGGTTTTTCCCTTGAAGATGTTTCGCTTCTCAGCCAAGAAGCTTCTTATCAGAACTGAAGAAGCTTCTTGGATGAGAAGCGAAACGTCTTCAAGAACAAGAAACATATAAGGAACGGTTGCTGGAATTGGGTATGTCTAGTTTAATGAAGAGAAGGACGAGGGGGGACATGATAGCAGCCTTCCAGTATCTCTGGGGCTGCCCCAAAGGAGGTCAACCTATTCTCCAAAGTGCCTGAAGGCAGGACAAGAAGCAATGGATGGAAACTAATCAAGGAGAGAAACAACCTAGAACTAAGGAGAAACTTCCTGACAGTTAGAACAATTAGCCAGTGGAACAACCTGCCTCCAGAAGCGGTGAATGCTCCAACACTGGAAGTTTTTAAGAAGAAACTGGACAGCCATTTGTCCGAAATGGTATAGGGTTACCTGCCTGAGCAGGGGGTTGGACTTTATGACCTCCAAGGTCCCTTCCAACTTTATTATTATTATTATTATTATTATTATTATTATTATTATTATTATTATTATTATTATTATTATTATTATTATTATTATTATTATTATTATTATTATTATTATTATTGTCCAGTTGCCTTTTGAAAAAGCACCTTTGGGTGCATTTTGCAAGGGAAATTCTTTCCACTGTTACATGGCCAAGGGTGGAACAGAACCTAATATTTCCCCTAATATTAATCCAACGCTCAAACTATTGTCTACTCAAACATGCTGAGAGTCTCCATCGGTGAAACAAGGATCACTCGTGGAGAAAATGGGAGCTGTAAAACCACAGGCTCCCAACTATTGCTTATATCCGTGGCTAAGTATCCCAACTCTTAGTTAATCACAGTCAATTTCCTTTATCAATTGCTTAGCACATCTCACTCCATTAAAGGCAGGTGGACCCCAAAGTTTTCTTGTAACTGCGGTCTTGTATCAAGATCATGTGAAGTTCTAGTACCGCTTTACAAAGCCTTAGTAAGACCACACTTGGGAATACGGCATCCAGTTTTGTCACCGTATTATAAAAAAAGATGTTGAGACTCTAGAAAGAGTGCAGAGAAGAGCAACTAAGATGATTAGGGGACTGGAGGCTAAAACATATGAAGAACAGTTGCAGGAATTGGGTAGGTCTAGCTTAATGAAAAGAAGGACTAGGGGTGACATGATAGCAGTCTTCCAGTATCTCAGGGGCTGCACCAAAGAAGAGGGGGTCAAGCTATTCTCCAAAGCACCAGAAGGCAGGACAAGAAACAACGGATGGAAAACTCATCCGAGAGGGATTCAACATAGAACTAAGGAGGAATTTCCTAACACTGAGAACAGTTAACCAGTGGAACGGCTTGCCTTCAAAAGTTATGGGTCCTCCATCAACTGGTGGCTTTTAAGAAGAGACTGGACAGCCACTTGTCTGGTCTCCTGCTTGAGCAGCGGGTTGGAGTAGAAGACCTTCAAGGTCCCTTCCAACTTATTTTGTTATTCTATAATTTTTTTTTAACTTGACAGGCAACCTGACAAGGGGGATAATCTGATTTAACCTACAACGGGCAGCTCAGCAAACGGAAACAGAGATAGGTCAAGAAGCCAGCTGTTATACGGTTGTCTTCCCAAACTGAAGGCGAACAGTTCATCAGGGCAGGATATTAAGAGGTGGATCTTTCATAGCCAGGGCCAAAGCTTACTCCTGTAGACAGAGCCATCATGCGCAGAAGACATAGGTTGAAGAAGCATTACCAATGACACCGTCTGTTTACTGGTCAGCAAGCCAGAGAGAGTTGCCAATAATCAGAGGGATGGATGTCTTCACGTTCATTTCCCCTGCCTTTTGACAATGCACAGAAGGACAGTTTACAAACGATCGGCGCTCACGGCCCAAGCCTGTGTGCTTTTTTTCCATATACACGTGACTCCTATATGCTTTCTGGATAAATAAAGAGAGTTTTTGACCTCCGAGACACCTGCCAAGAATGTCAAGACCCTCAATGGAGTCTTCCAGATCCCAGCTTAGCCCCTTCTTCGTTTTTACTTAGTTCTATTATTCTCTTGTTCGGTGCCTTATTGACCTCACGGATGACAGACAGTGCCAAATGTTCTTTCCTCTCCCTTTTCAAGGAATGACATTTCTATATTTTTATTTTTTTATTTTTTATTTTTTATTTAAAAAAAAAATCTGGTTTACAAGTTGAAACAATCTTTGCCATTTTGCGCACAGCTGCAGCTGCTGGGAGTATCTGGCACAAGGAACATGGAATTTCATTTCCTGATATTTACATAGATTGAAACAATTCTGAATCCAGGTCTGCTGCACCAGACCTTCAGGCGAAAAAGCTTTGTCTTCAATTCATATATTCTTTTTTTCCTCCTCCCTTCCCCCTTTTCTTTCTATTCTTTCCGCCAGTGGGTGAGGGATAAAAGTTCAAAGGCTGTGGAGGCGTTGAGATATTGAAATGTCTCCNTCATCTAGTCCAACCCCCTGCTCAGGCAGGAAACCCTATACCATTTCAGACAAATGGCTGTCCAGTCTCTTCTTAAAAACTTCCAGTGTTGGAGCATTCACCGCTTCTGGAGGCAGGTTGTTCCACTGGTTAATTGTTCTCACTGTCAGGAAGTTTCTCCTTAGTTCTAGGTTGCTTCTCTCCTTGGTTAGTTTCCACCCGTTGCTTCTTGTCCTGCCTTCAGAGGCTTTGGAGAATAGCTTGACTCCCTCTTCTTTGGGGCAGCCCCTGAGATATTGGGACACTGCTATCATGTCCCCCCTCATCCTTCTCTTCATTAAACTAGACATACCCAATTCCAGCAGCCGTTCCTTATATGCTTTAGCCTCCAGTCCCCTAATCATCTTTGCTTCTGCTTCTTCTTCTTCTTCTTCTTCTTCTTCTTCTTCTTCTTCTTCTTCTTCTTCTTCTTCTTCTTCTTCTTCTTCTTCTTCTTCTTCTTCTTCTTCTTCTTCTTCTTCTTCTTCTTCTTCTTCTTCTTCTTCTTCTTCTTCTTCTTCTTCTTCTTCTTCTTCTTCTTCTTCTTCTTCTTCTTCTTCTTCTTTTCAGTTTTAAGTGCTTCTGGGGAATCCAGAAAAATGAATAAAAGAGCCCTAGCTATTTAGAATATGTTTATATATCCCCTCTCCCCCCTTTGGCTGACCTTGACTTGGTTTGAAACAGATCAGTAGGGGATAAAATATGCAGGAGGAAAGGAGGAAAGACGGGTGGTCCTGCAGAGGAGAATGAAGAATATGATCAATACCAGCTTCTATAGCACGCTCCTCTTCATCATTGCTTTCACTGGGATGTGCCCTAGAGGGAGAACACATGGTTAGTGAATGATGGTGTCCATGGATGCTTTCATACAACATAAGAGTTGGAAGGGACCCTGGGGGTCTTCTAGTCCAACCCCCTGCTCAAGCAAGAGATGCTATACCATTTCAGACAAGTGACTGTCTAGTCTCTTCTTAAAAACCTCCAGTAATGGAGCACCCACGATTTCTGGAGGCAAGTGGTTCCACTGGTTAATTGTTCTCACTGTCAGGAAGTTTCTCCTTAATTCCAGGTTGCTTCTCTCCTTGATGAGTTTCCATCCGTTGCTTCTTGTCCTGCTCTCTGGTGCTTTGGTGAACAACCTGACCCCCCCTCTTCTTTGTGGCAGCCCCTCAAATACTGGAATACTACAGTCATGTCACCCCTGTTCCTTCTTTTCTTTAGACTACTAGCCAAACACAACTCTTGCATAACCACAATGTGCTGACTGAATAATGGTTACTGATATGTTCAGGATTAAGACCGGGGAGGAAGTGTGTGAAGGCTCATAAGTGGTCTATATTTAACTGCGACCCATTGCTCAACAAGCGCTACATCTATAGTAGCCAACCAGCTGCTCCTCTTTGGGGGATGAGCTTCGTTATGAGAATCCCTCACTTACTTGTGCCTTGTCTTCCAGAAGCCCTGTCTCAAGCCAGTGATTAACTGCAGATGCAGTCACTTCTGATCCAAGAGGGTGCCAGAGAAGCTTCCCCTGTGTGTGAGCTTGCTGGTGTGTACTTCAACCAGCACTGAACTTGAGAGAAGGAGCCAGTCCCTTCTGAGTTACATCAAGAAGGTTAGCTGGCTTCCTTGGGGGGGGGGATAAATCTGTTTGCGGCCTCTTCAGCCAGGCACGTCAGGGAACATCCCTGAGAAATAAATGGAGAGGTGATGCTTTTCTTTAAAGAAAAAAAAAATCCATCAAAGCCCACCAGCTATAGATCAACCCTTGAGGTTTCCAAGAAATTCAACAGCCTGCTTCTGAGAGGGATGCCCAGAAATAGCACAGGCTGCGAGGGTGGCCCACGCAGGATGCTCGGCCCCAAAAGAGGCTCTGGAAGGGGGTAGAGGTGGATCCCAGCTGGTGGGAGAGGAAAAAAAAAAACGCTGATGAAGCAAGGGAAGGGTGGCCCAAAGAATCAGAAGGTCAACTCATCCATCTCCCAGATGACGGTGACCCACCCTCCCTTCTTCTCCTCCCTTGCACAAGCCTCTAATAGTGTCCTCACAGCACCCCTGTGAGTTAGAGAGAAGCCTCCCACACTCCAGCTGGAGAACGTTGGAAGACATGAGTTGTTGGCTGCCCTCTTGACGAAGGGATGAGAACCTGTCTCTCAGGTTGCAGATGGGGATTCTCCGAAGGTAGCTATGGGCCAGTCCGCTTATACAAAGATGCCAGCCCAGAGCTAACTGGCACTTGAGGAAGAGTTTACAACAACGGTTAGTACTATCGTTACTATAACAGAATTGGAAGAGACCTTGGAGGTCTTGTAGACCAACCCCCTACTCAAGCAGGGAATCCTATACCATTTCAGATCAACGGTTGCCCAATCTTGTCTTAAAAACCTGCAGGGTTGGAGCACCCACAACTTCTGAAGGCAAGCTGTTCCACTGATTAGTTTTTCTCACTGTTCAGGAAATTTCTCCTTGATGTAGTTTCGTGAGGAAATAAGGCAGAGACTTGAGTCATTAAATAACAGGATAACTGAGTTGGAAGGGACCTCGAAGGTTTTCCAATCCAGCCCCCTGCTCAAACAAGAAACCCTATACCACTCCAGACAAATGGTTGTCCAATCTCTTCTTAAAAACATCCAGTGATGGAGCATTCACAACCAGTTCCACTTGGTTGATTGTTCTCACCGTCAGGAAATTTCTCCTTCATTCTAGGTTGCTTCTCTCCTTGATGAGTTTCCATCCGTTGCTTCTTCTCCTGCCTTCAGAGGCTTTGTGGCAGCCCTTTAGATATTGGAACACTGCTACTACTACCTCTAGTTCTTCTGGCAAGGAGTACAAAAGTGGGGTGGGGGGTGGGAGAGGCTAGCATGATTCAACACTTTTCTTTAGAGATGGGACCTCCAAACTTGCCAACTTTAAGACTTGGGGACTTCAGTTGCCTAGTTTGGGGAGCCCTGGTTTAAAGCATAACTGAGCCAAAACAGAAGCCCTCAGAAAAGAAGTTGGTTGTTTTGAGAGCATTTGAGAAATCCCCTCCCCCATCCTCTGTTTCTGTTCCCCATTTGCAAACTTAGGGAAAGCGCGCTCATCGCTCCCTCTCTTAGCCTAGCTTACTTTTCAGAGAACATAGAATGAGGAACCTTGGAGGCGTTCTATTCCAACTCCCTGCTTGAGC
>NW_015390542.1:10818-13209 GCF_001527695.2 Protobothrops mucrosquamatus | reverse complement strand
CAAAACAGAAGCCCTCAGAAAAGAAGTTGGTTGTTTTGAGAGCATTTGAGAAATCCCCTCCCCCATCCTCTGTTTCTGTTCCCCATTTGCAAACTTAGGGAAAGCGCGCTCATCGCTCCCTCTCTTAGCCTAGCTTACTTTTCAGAGAACATAGAATGAGGAACCTTGGAGGCGTTCTATTCCAACTCCCTGCTTGAGCAGGAGACCCCACTACACCAATTTGAGACACCATTCCAGTCTTTGGCTGGAAAGCCTCCAGTGATGGAGCATCCCCAACCTCCGAAGGGGTTCCATTGCTTGATTGCTTCCGCCGTTAGGAAATTTCTCCTTAGCTCCAGTTTCCATCCATTGTTTCTCGCCTTGCCTTTTGGTGCTTTGGAAAGTAGTCTCTCTCTCTCTCTCTCTCTCTCTCTCTCTCTCTCTCTCTCTCTCTCTCTCTCTATTTCACACACACACACACACACACACACACACACACACACACACACGTCAAATATTGGAATTCTCTTGGGATGAAATGGATGGGGCCTGAAGTTCTCAAGAGGAAAGACAGGAACGAAATGCAACACCAGCACTTTATAATATCTCGAACAACACCTCCGGGGAAACTGTCAAAAGAAGCCTCTGCTCCTTGTGAAGAAGTCATGAATTGGCTCACCTCTCCTTGGCTTCTCACCAGCCAGTGTGTCCTTTGGCCTGAAATGTTGCGACAAAGAATGGATTGCGCAGCCAGCCTTGAAAAAAAGAAATTGTTTGTATCTTTCCTCCCGTTTGCTATTGCGCTTCGCTCCTAAGTAGGACAAGAAGCTCTTTCCTACTACCCTGGAACTCGACTTGGGCTCCCTTTTCTCATGCATCACTCAGCAAACTGTATCCTTTTTTTGATCAGCTATGACGTTAGCTGGAGAAGAAGAAAAAAAACCAACAACAGCAAGCCAGAGTCATAATTCTACAATAGTACGATTGTCCCCACCAGGACAGTCTGGCTGTAACCATTTGTACCAGCAAGAGCTTCTGGATCACCTAGAAAGGTAGTTCCAGATAGAGCATATTGTGCTGGGTGTAGATCCACAAGAGAGAGTTTGAGCCAGGGATACCATCTTTACTTCCATTTTGTTTGACTGGATGGAAGCTTCACTTCCATTTTGGAAGTCTGACTGGATGGAAGCTTCAGAACTTAAGATAACTCTGCTCCAGGTCAGAGGTATCATTTGAACTTCTCAATCAAGTGCTGATTGTGTCTTTACTTCCATTTTGTTTGACTGGATGGAAGCTTCACTTCCATTTTGGAAGTCTGACTGGATGGAAGCTTCAGAACTTAAGATAACTCTGCTCCAGGTCAGAGGTATCATTTGAACTTCTCATTCAAGCGTTGATTGTCTCTTTACTTCCATTTTGTTTGACTGGATGGAAGCTTCACTTCCATTTTGGAAGTCTGACTGGATGGAAGCTTCAGAACTTAAGATAACTCTGCTCCAGATCAGAGTTATCATTTGAACTTCTCAATCAAGCTTTGATTGTCTCTTTTACTGCCATTTTGTCTGATTGGATGGAAGATTCTTTTTTCTGACTGGATGGAAGCTTCACTTCCATTTTGTCTCACTGGATGGAAGCTTCAGAACTTAAGATAACTCTGCTCCAGGCCAGAGTTATCATTTGAACTTCTCAATCAAGCGTTGATTGTCTCTTTTACTGCCATTTTGTCCTGACTGGATGGAAGCTTCAGAACAGAAGAAGCTTCTTGGAGGAGAAGCAAAATGTCTTCAGGGAAAACAACAAGATTGGAGATGTTAAAGGGGGCGTGTTAATTTACAGTCATCTGAATGTGGAGTACCTCTTGAAAGTCTGTGGAGATTCTCAGTCCTCCAGGTCTGTGGTTGTCCCAAAGGTGCTTTTTCTGGAGGCAACTGGACTTTCTTGTTGTTGTTTTTCCCTTTCCCCACCATCCAGTCAGAGCTGAAGAAGCTTCTTGGATGAGAAGCGAAACGTCTTCAAAGAAAAACAAAGGAAGTCCAGTTGCCTCTTGGAAAAAAGCACCTTTGGGACAATCCGTTGAAAGATGACTTCAAATGCTCATCTCCCAGGACATCCAAAATGCTATCTGCATGGATATTACAGGACAAGGGCTTTTTTTGTCAGAATGCCAGAGGATTTGCTATTTTTGAAAACTTTAGATCATGGGTGTGTAGATTATTTTTTTTTTCAGCCTTAGAACAGCCCCTGAGTTGCACCACAGTGCCTCTATGCTGGAGAGTCCTCTGTTGACCTCATCTGCCTGCTTTCCATCATCCCTTCATGGCTCATGGCAGCGAAAACCATGAAGATCTTCTCAGAAGGGAAGCTGCAGAATTATGATAGCAAGAGGTATCTGAAGTAGGATGGCTGGACATG
>NW_015390542.1:5157-8081 GCF_001527695.2 Protobothrops mucrosquamatus | reverse complement strand
AGCATCTGGCATCACACTCTTCCCCAAATTCTTGTTTTCTCTTGAGCGGTGCATAATGAGATGGTAGTACCAATAAAAATTTATCCCTGGAAGACTCCGTCTTAGTGGTGGCCTGAATCGAAGGGCTAGGAGTAGAAGCAGGTAGATGACCCTAGTTGAGCTTGAAGAAGTTTCTACTTAGAAAGTGGACAGAAGACAATCACGGAATAGGCTAACTTGGAAACTTAAGAAATTTGGAAGATGGACACATAAAGATTCAGGCTTGGTTCAAGAGACCCTTCACCGGTGTGGCCTTCTACTACTATAATTTGAACACCAGAGAAGGCTTGAACCTAATCTGTCAGCACCATCTCAACAACATTGTTGCCCATGGCGAGGGTCACGCATATCCTAACGCAGATTAGCGAACCAAACGTCTTGAGGGTAATCCTGGCCAACGCGAGAGATGATTATCCAGCTTTTCACACATGAGCAGTAATCGCAGAAATGTCTTACATCTCACTAGCTCTTCCAAAGAATTCCCCGGACGATTTCTTGGAAGGAGTTCAGCCTTGCTAATAACCTAATTTTGCATGTGTGCCTTTGGATTGAGGGGAAGGGAACAGCAACAGCTTATAGGAAACTTTTGTAGGAAGTCAGCAACACACACACACACACACCCAGAGAAGGAAATATTTTGGGGGATATTAAAAGGCAGAATATTATATATTTCTCCAAAATAATAATAGAAAAATCTTAGACAGAAACCAGCCCCCAGAAACACCCCCCCCCCGCAAGTCTCTCTGCCCCAAGCAGTTTTTAGAAATGCAGATTTGTTGATTTGTTCAGGGTGACTGGGGCCAGGAAGCTTGGAGATGATGGGATTAGAAAGAGAAAGACCCCTAAAATCTACATCCCCCAAAATCTAAAGACATGACCTTTAGGACACAATAGGATTAACCCACCGCCATTAGAATACCAAAAGGGCACACTTAAACTCAGGTCAAAGTACATGGTGCAGGAACAGGAAGAACCTCAAAGCCACCGGAACAGGAAGAACTCAGATACAAAGCCCAAAGGAGGTATAAAAAGCCCACCTATCCCAGCTCCATTTGGTCAGCTTTCCCAGAACCACAAGCTGTTGGTTCTGTTCTTCAATAAACAGAACCTTCTTTCCGAAGCAGTCTCTATTTTGTTTATTCCCGGCTTGGATTGGACCTGATGATTTTTCTGTCAACGCTTTTTTTGGAACGAAAAGAACAAATTGGTTCAAGGGGGGAAAAAAAACACCACTCAGGCCCCTGACAGCCAGGTCTTTATTTCTTCATTTTTCCCCCCCACCCCGATTTTGAATTTGAGATGATAAATGTCACCAGCTGCAGCCTCGCTGAGCAACATCATAATCAAAGTCCTTGTCTATAAGGATGAATTAATGTCAAACTTTTCCTGTACATCAAAGATGGTGAGCTGGGGGGGGGAAAAGACATTTGTGTTTCCAATCCCCCCCCCTTTTTTTTAAATGGAAATCCAAGACTCTAAAAATATTCAGAGGCATGTTTCAACATGCCTGGGCTTGTCAAGAGTTATAAGTCCGAAAAACAGCTGGTTCTTGCTTGCTTGCCTGCCTTTCTTTCTACCGAGCAAAAATTGGCCCCGGTTTGTAAACCGAAGTGTGACGCTAGTAGAGGAATTGAAGGATTAAGTTGCAAGGTGCAAGGATAGCAGCTCTAAACATGATTTATATTGGCTACTTATGATGCAATCCAGATTAGCCTCCAACTGTTGGTTAAACAGCCTTTTACACACACACATAAACACACACACAGAGAGAGAAACATGTGTTTCGTGCACACACCCAGAGATTTCTTAAGAAAGCTTGTGCTATCACCAGCCTCGTAGGAAAATGCTTGATTTACAGTCTGAATGAAAAGAAAGATTTCCACATTGAGGAATGGATGTGTACCTGAGCACAAGAGCTGTAGACCTGGAGGCAGAACAAGAAACAATGGATGGAAACTGATCAAGGAGAGAAGCAACCTAGAACTAAGGAGGAATTTCCTGACCGTAAGAACAATTAATCGATGGAACCGCTTGCCTCCAGAAGTTGTGGGTGCTCCAACACTGCAAGTTTTTAAGAAGAGAATGGACACCCGTTTGTCTGGAATGGTAGAGGGTCTCCTGCTTGAGCAGGGGGCTGGACTAGAAGACCTCCAAGGTCCCTTCCAACTCTGTTATTCTGCTGGATTCCTAAATGATCATAAGATCTCTTTCAAACTCAACCACTTTTGGTGTCTTAAATCAAGATGTTCTGCTTTCTATGGCAGGGTTATGGAGAAGCAATTTTCCACTGCATTTTTCCAGCATGATTTTGAGACTTGGCTTCCCCAGCCTGCAACCCTGGTTGTCTCCCCTCCAAATCTTAACCAGAGCTGATCCTACTTAGCTTTCAAGTGGAGAGAAACTCAGCCCAGTGCTGCCATCTGCTGCAATTTTGGTGCTCAAGAAATCTTGTCCCAGGGTACCTGATTTCCAGTTGGCTCATGAGTCACAGATATTCCAGTAGAGGGTGAAATCACCATCCTCATCCTCTTCTGCAAAAGGAGGATGTGGGTGACGCATAGAATCTTGTCACGATGTGACGAGGAGACGTCTTGAGCATTAGGAAGTGAAGGACCTATTTAATTTGCAGAGCAGATGCTTTAAACTCAAGAAAGTCCACAGAAGGAAGGAAGGAAGGAAGGAAGGAAGGAAGGAAGGAAGGAAGGAAGGAAGGACAGAGGGAGAGAGGGAGGACTCGGAGGGGGCGATGGAGGGAGCGAGGAAGGAAGGACTGAGAGGGAGAGATGGAGGGAGGGAGGGAGGGAGGGAGGATTGAGAAGGAGGGAGGAAAGAAGGAAGGATTGAGAGGGAGGGATGGATGCAGGAAGGGAGGGAGGGAGGGAGGG
>NW_015390542.1:0-2338 GCF_001527695.2 Protobothrops mucrosquamatus | reverse complement strand
GGGTGATGTAATGGAGTGGCCTTCTCTTGGAAGCTAATGGAGGGTGTGGAGAAGGGGAAAAAAGGGAGGGGAAAAAAAGAGGGGTGGGGGAGAGGAGAGGAGAGAGAGAGATTCTTGTCTGTTGCAAAGAACAGTCTGTGACTGGGCCGATGGAGAAGGGCAGGACCATCCAACGGTTAAGCACTTAAGTGCCCATCCATTAAATTGGTAATAATCTCCCTATGGCTGGCGGTCTTAAAAGAGTGGATTTCGGGCCAAATTCGGGCAACACACTCTGTTCCTAACACGTTGTGATGGGTTGGGGGGGGCGGGGGAAAAAAGGGGGCGAGGGGAGGGAAGGATTGGATGTGCTGCCCTGTTTCTCAAGCCAGAGGCCTTCAGGACTTGAGCGAACCAAAGACCCCCAGGGACACCCAAGAGATTTTTCTGAAAAATATATATATATATTGGAAGGTAAGGTTCTGATTTAGCTGGAGCAGTTTTGTCAAAGTCAGCTAGCTCAACGGGGGAGAAGAGGAAACCAATCCAGGAAGAAAAGCCCTCCCAATTAGGGACAGAATGTTGTGTACGCCTCCTCGGTTGCCTTTGATCTGCGACTCCTGCACAGCGTCACACCAACGTTTCCAAGCTGGGCAGGGACCCATCGTCCATTTCATCCAGGCTCTCAGCCATAGGGGAAACACCCCGATCTTCATTCATTTATTTGTTTTACACAAAACGTCAACCGCTGGCTCGCTTGCCAGAGGTGATGCCGGGGGGGTGTGTGATGGGGTTTAACACAATCGCATCATTTCACTCACAGAAGCCGAAGGGAAGGGGGGAAAAAGGCGGAAGGGGAAGAAGCGCACTCGAAGCCCCCCGTCGCGTCGCAGCCACCAACGAACCCAAGACTCGGTCTAGGATCCAGGCCTTTGGGGGTCCAGATGCTGGTTCTGCATCTGTAAACACCGCACAATTGCACACACAACTATTTCCAACAACAACCTAGTAGACACACTCCCCAAATAGCCTCGTAAGAACTGAGGACATCCCGAAGTTGTAGGGATGGTTAGAGGGGGGGGGGAATGAAAAAACAAAACAAGAGAGAGAGAAAAAAGAATGGGCTAACTTGAAGAAGACTCTAACTTGTTGAGACTCTAGAAAGAGTGCAGAGAAGAGCAACAAAGATGATCAGGGGACTGGAGGGTAAAGCATATAAGGAAAGGCTGCTGGAATTGGTATGTCTAGTTTAACGAAGAGAAGGACGAGGGGGGACAGGATAGCAGTCTTCCAGTATCTCAGGGGCTGCCCCAAAGAAGAGGGAGTCAAGCTATTCTCCAAAGCGTCTGAAGGCAGGACAAGAAGCAACGGGTGGAAACTAATCAAGGAGAGAAGCAACCTAGAACTAAGGAGAAACTTCCTGACAGTTAGAACAATTAACCAGTGGAACAACCTGCCTCCAGAAGCGGTGAATGCTCCAACACTGGAAGTTTTTAAGAAGAGACTGGACAGTCATTTGTCCGAAATGGTATAGGGTTTCCTGCCTAAGCAGGGGGTCGGACTAGATGACCTTCAAGGTCCCTTCCAACTTTACTACTACTACTACTACTACTACTACTACTACTACTACTACTATTATTATTATTATTATTATTATTATTATTATTATTATTAAGAGAGTGCTTAAGCCTGATTATAAGCATTTGATGCAATCTCCCTCCCTCTCTCTCTCTCATTTTCTCTTTTCTCTCTCTCTCTTTCTGTCTTTCTCACTTTCTCTTCTTTTCCTCTCACTTTCTGTCTTTCTTACTTTTTCTTTCTTTCTCTTTTTCTTTCTATAATTCTTTCTCACTTTCTTTCTCACTTTCTCTCTCCCTCTTTCTTTCTCTCTTTCCCACTTTCTCTCTCACACTTTCTCTCTCTCTTTCTCTCACTTTCTCCCTCTCTCTCTTTCTCTCTCTCTCGCCCTCCTTCTCAATTTCTACTTCAATTCACTAGTCAGAGTAGCTTTGGTTACAACATCCTCCCCGTCTTAATTTCTGGACAGATTTTCAAGCCTTATGTTATCAAAGCTTGTATGTTTGATGATTCCCAGATCGAGGCAGATTGTTGCACATGTGCAAGTGATCACCATTATCCATTCATACCTCTCCCCCACCCCTGTGCTCCTCGGTTGATTCATGTGTGTTAGAATTAACACTGGGATCCTGTCTGCACAGTCATTTAATCAGTGTGAGTTGGGTTCAGTGTTGTGTAATCTGTTATCCACCAGAAACAGAGGTTGACAGAGATGAAAGAAAGAAAGAAAGAAAGAAAGAAAGAAAGAAAGAAAGAAAGAAAGAAAGAAAGAAAGAAAGAA
>NW_015390541.1:27130-37128 GCF_001527695.2 Protobothrops mucrosquamatus | reverse complement strand
AAAGCAAGACAACCAATCTTTTTAATGTGGCTTTATATAATTTGCTTTTACCAGTTCTGTAGAGTTGGCATCATTTTTATCTTGAGATTATTGTTGTTTTATGGCTTCATGTTTTGCTTTATAATGATTGAATTACTTCAGTATTGAAGGCTGCCTGGTGTCTATTTTAAATACATTCATAAAATGAGGAATTTTAATTAAATTAACTAAGTAACTGATAGTAGATTATTGTGGCTGAATTAAAGGAGGTTGTTAAATAATGAATACCATAGATTCATAGACAGTATTATAACAAACTGCCTGATGAGTGCATCTTAGCCAGAGTGCAGTATTATGTTACAGTGCACTGTATTCTGTAGTCCAAGAATTATGTTGCAGTTGAATCAAGCTTACTATAATACTTAGGTTTGGAAAGCTTGGTTTGTTTTTTTTAAATCACTTTTCCATGTAACCCCAAAGGATAGGCAACAGCTAAAATAATGCTCTATATCCGCACCTTGATCAGTGTTTTTCAAACTTGGCAACCTTTAGACTTCAATTATCAGGTTTCCACAATCACTTTTTACCCTGGAGGAACTCTTGAAATATTTTTAGGGTTTCAATAAAGCCCTACATAAACTTTTTTTATAGCTAGCTACCAAGCAAAAGAAAAAAAAATCAAAGAAGCCCAATTGAAAAAGGCTGGTTTAATGTATGGGGTGTATATTTTTAGTGTCGGATTGCCATATTCTAAGTATGGGCCACCCTCCCTGTATGGAGGGCAGGAAGAGATGACCCCATCTTTCACCGATGTGCATGTGGCTCCTGCCTGCTTCAAGTTGAAAGTAGTTTTTGGTGGCTTCTACTGGCTTAAAACTGAGGCTCGGTTTGCCTGCATTGTATCTCATAAGCAACCCCTGAATTTTAACGGGCTACTGTACAGAGATAGGATCTGTACTGTACAGAGGCATCATCTCATCTCATATCCCTAGTTTTTTCTTAAAATCTATTGCATCTCTTTTAAAGGTCTTGAATTTGTCACAGGGGTTGGAATACATGCTGGACATGCAGGAGTTCCCTGGTTCAAAATTCCACAGATTTTTAAAAAAATTGTTTTGCCCCCCCGGGGGGGGGGAAATGGAATGATGCACCAGAAGACATTTTAAAAAATGGCCAAAGGAAAAGTAGGTCACTTAGGGAAAGAAAAATTAACAACAAGAACATTTCTGCTAGGTTTCAAATAGTCTGAATGTCATACAAGGGTTGCAAGAAAACCTGATGGAAGAATACATGAGAGGATTTTTATTTTATTTGAAATGTGTATGTTGTATGTGTATATACATTTAATTTAACTTTGTATACATATTTATTCGTTCAGCCATCTAGTTCATGGAAACAACTCTAGGGGTGTACCTAGGTAAGCGTTATAACAGACATATTGTAGACACCAGGGAAAATAACTATTTATGTACAGAAATAAAAATGCAAAACAACATATACAGAAGAGCGTTACAAATCACTCTAACCTAGAGCCTGCTGAAAAAAGCCAAATCTTTCAGGATTTCCTGAAAGTCAACAGGATCAGAGCTGTACATACCAGGATTTCCACCTGCTCAACAAATAGGAGACAGGAGTCCAGGAGAACACGCAGATTGTGCACTGGGTCTGCTTGGGGTAGTGGAACCCCAACCAGAATTCAAGATGTTAAAGACCTGGAGCTGGAAGCTCTATTCACCCAAAGCCCCTTGGTTTTCTCAACCCCTGTCAACCCCATTTGGGACTGGCCTTGGAGAAAGGATCCAAACAGCTGCAAGACTGTTTCACCCAGCTCCAAGCTCCACAGCCAGCCCAAAAGGATACCGTGGTTGATGGTATCAAAAGCTGCTGAGAGGTCAAGAAGAACAAGGATGGATGTGCAACTGTTTCTGTACCATAACTGGGCCTGAACCCTTCCTTTCCCTTCCCTTTCCCTTTCCTTTTCCCCCTTGCCTCCTGCACCTTGCGTCTTCTCCATATATTAATATTTGAAAATACAAAAGATGTATTAAGAACCACAATAAAAAGTCCATCTAAATAAAAAGCCCTGAATACAAAGATACATGTCCTCTTCTAAACAATAGCAATCAGAAAGTCAGCGCAGAGCACACTGCTCTATAATGTGGGATCTATCTACACAGAAAAAACCAAATTACCTATGCTGTTAAATGCTAATACAGGAATCTGCAAAGGGGACTACACTGAAGATCTAAAGGCACAAAGAAGACTATGCAGAAATAGGCAGACCTGAAAATCATTTGCTCCTAAGGTTTGTGGATATGAAGATAAAAAAGTAATAAAAAAATAGGCCTCTTAGCTTGATTAGTAGACTTTGCACTCATTTGCCAAAAACCACCCACTCTGGAGAGCCACTGCTAAATTTATTTCTAGCAAGAACTAGCAAATAAATGTTGCATGGATATGGATACAGAATAAATAAAAGATGATAGGAAATAATAGAAGTATACTCTTACCTCTTAGCCTATAATAAGCTTGGTGGCTTGCTAAAATTTGCTTCACTGATTCTTGAGGACAGACCTTCACTCCAGTTGAGATAAAAGAGGATCTCTTGGTTCGATGTTTGGCCATGTCAAATACCCTCCGAATAGTTGACACTTTGGACCTCTTTGCCAAGTTTTCTGACTTTTCAGAGTCTGAATCATCTGTCAGATGTTTGGCTTCATTATGGTTAATTTTATTAGGGGGTTCTGTAAGAGGAAAAACACAAAAACACATCATAAAATACAATGCAGAATTATTGTCTGCCAATAAGAGATATTGCAATAACAATAACTTAACAATAATAATTAACAGTCATCAACAGAATAACAGAGTTGGAAGGGACCTTGGAGGCCTTCTAGTCCAACACCGTGCACAAACAGGAGACCCTCTACCATTCCAGACAAATGGCTGTCCAAGTTTCTTCTTAAAAGCCTTCAGTGGTGGAGCACCCACAGCTTCTGAAGGCAAACTGATAGACTGGAAGAGGTTAATATCAAAAGAAGAATCTTTCAAGGAGACTCACGTTCACCACTATTATTTGTTATTGCACTAATTTCTCTGTCAACAATACTGAATAACTCGGGCCATGGCTATCAAACCACAAAAATATCTGCCAGGCTATCCCACCTCCTTTACATGGCTGTTCAGCAGCTGTATGGAAAAAATATGATCTGAAATAGAAACACTGTTCAACACTGTCTACATAGAGAGCCAAGATATCGTAATAGGGTTTGTCTGGATAAATGTGATATCCTCATCATCAACAGTGGAAAAAATAGTGAAAACTGAAGGAATGAAGGGATCTTGTGAAAATAATATCAAAGAAGATCACTACAAATACCTGGAGCTATTGAGAGCAGGCAAGAAAATGCAGCAGTAAAGGGGAATAGAGCTAAGTATTACAATATAGCAATATAGAGGAAGGAGGGGAAACTGTAATGCTAGGTGGGAATGACTGTGAGGTACCAAGTGAAGGTATTTTTTCTAAGGGATGGTCAGATAACAGGGAACATAGCCCTCAGCTGCATAGTGGATGGAGCAAGAGACAAAAGACGGACCCTCCCTAAGTTATTAGGCTGTAAAGGTGACAGTGGGAAATTGTACTTTTAGACTTGCAAGATGTAGCTTTAATGTAGTTTTACAACAGAATTAGCTGATCTGGTCTTGTTTTCTGTCTGGTAAGGTAACAGAAATGGAAAGGTCAGAGGACGGGGGAACAAGAGAAAATGAAGCAACAGAGTGAAGATGTCCAGTTGCATGAAATAATGGGAATAACAAGAGAAAGTCTCCAATTTGTACATTGGAGAAATGTATCTTTAATTTGTTGTTGATGTAGGATGAATTAGTTTATAATTCATGGAGATTCCACTCGAATTGACTTTATGATTCCAACATTTTTTTTTTAAAAAAAATTAAACTGCTTGTGATTCTAGCATGCCGAGAGAGCCAGGGAGAAGCTTGCAAGTGGATTTCTAAAAGCCAAATATATATGTTACATTCTCTTATTCTGTTTCTCTTTTATTTCCCAAAGTAGTTTTATAAAATAATAAAATCTAGAGACAATGGGATAAAATTACTCTTACAGAAAATACAGGAGTTGTCGAAGTGTAGACAGCATTAAATAAATGCGAATAAATTTATCAAATCTAGATTCTAGGCCTAACATAACTTTACCGGAACATTGTAATTAATTTATTTTCCTTAAACTAAGACTAGGAATACTGGAGGTTTTACATTTCATTGAATTGAAAAAAGCTTCCCGGTTTCCTGAAGATAATAAAAGAACAGTTAAGTACTTATGTTTTAAATGTTTTTCACTGATGTTTAACAGAATTATAATATTGATTTTAAATGTCAAGTTTCTTCAGAAATAATATGCCTTTCTCCTCTGGCATCTATCTATCTATCTATCTATCTATCTATCTATCTATCTATCTATCTATCTATCTATCTATCATCTATCTATCTATCTACTCTTCATATATGCTTATTTCACAAATAACCAGGATTAAAAGGAAAAAGAAATGGTGAAATGTATTTGTAAAGCTTTCTAAAGCACAAATAATTACTCTAAGAAACCAACAGTATTTGTAAAATTTGATTGCTGACATCTGACTATAGATGACAACCATACTGGGGAAAAAATGGATTCATCAAGGGAAGAGAAATCAATTTTGTTTAAAGATCAAGTACAGTATATAAGGGAATTAGAATATCAGGAAAATCAAGAGCTAAATATTTAGTTGAGCTTTGCAAACTTACATCAGTGTTTTTTCTTCTATAAAATTAAGCTTCTAGCCACACCATAAACACTAATTATTGTGTCACTTCATATTAGATAGATTGAAAGAAAATAAAAAGGGAAAGATGCTTCATCTTGACAATCTGGAAATAACTGAATTGAATTTTAGTCAACAAAGAAAAGGGAATATATTAAAAGTTGTCTTTCAAAATGAGATAATTCACCACCTTAGTTTTTGTACCCCATCCTAAATTTCATTACAAGACTCAAGCAATGTGAAAAAAAGTATGTAAGGGACATTTGCATATGTCATTTAAGCTCTCCTGTCCTATACTCATGACAACTTAATTTCAAATCAAGTTTAAGAAAAACAAGTCTGGACTGAGACATTTTGACAACAGCTTGCAAGATTGCAGGTCTGTCTGTCTGTCTGTCTGTCTGTCTGTCTGTCTATCTATCTATCTATCTATCTATCTATCTTATATGTATCCCTCCCTCCCTCCCTCCCTCCCTCTCTCTCTCTCTCTCTCTCTGTCTCTCTCTCTCTGTCTCTGTCTCTGTCTCTGTCTCTGTCTCTCTGTCTCTCTCTCTCTCTAAGATAGGTGAGGTCACGTGACTATGGGATGTTACAAATGGCTGTAAAATTGAGCCAGTTCTCAAGCACCCAAAATGTAATCATGCGACCATGGGGGTATGTGCAGCTGTCATAACTTTGAAAACAGGTTGTAAGTAATTCTGGGGAAGTCTGTAGTAATTTCAAATGATCATTAAATGACTGGTCATAAGTTGAGGACTATCTGTACAGTGTAAGAACTGTAATAGGCACTATGTAGACAGGCAAGCAGAAGATTAATAAAGTGCAACCATGAACACCAACTAGCAATCATAAGACACATCAAAAACTGCCTAACCTCACAACACGTGGACAGATTCAACTCTAGTTTCAACTGGGAAGCTGTGAGCATCCTAGACCAAGCTAAATCCAAAAATGCTAGGAAATTCCTGGATGCTTGGCATTTAGAACAAATCAGCCATCAACAGACACATAGAGATTAATCACATTTATACCCACTTAAAAGAGATAATAAAAAAAATTAAGAGGGAAAGAAAAAGAGTGGAATACATCCTCTCCAGAAGCCAATACCCAGATAAGCAGGAATTAACACCAAACAATCAAGTAAAAAACACTATCTTTATCAATGAATAACCAAGGAGAAAACCATACCCCTACTGACATTGGCAAGGCAAATTACTGTATATAAATAGGGAGCAAACCCCACAGTCACAGGCACTGACAATGTTACCTAGTTGCAAACAACCAAGATCAGAGAGCACTAAGTACTTCACAGTGCAACCTGAGTTACATACAAGAAAATAGCTCTTCTATTGGAAGATTAAAACATCAGAACATACAGCATATACATGCAGAGACAACACCGCCTTTATTTTTTTAAAATCCTTTATTAGATGTCTTGTACATTAATAACTTACAAATCTTTGCTTAACCTTAGTACTAAAACACCACATCAGACATATTTGAAACCTTTTTTTTTAAATTACTGTTTTCTATTCCGCACCTAGCTCAATTTCTCTGGGTAGCTGAAAGCTTTTGGGGTTTTTTTCCCCTTTTTTTTAAAGTAAGTGTAGTTACCATTTCACTGTTTTTCCAGTTCCTTAAGGTAAAAGGGGTTCACACTGTGTGAAACTGTTTTACCTCAATTATCTGGAAAAACAATGAAATGGTGAGATCTTGCCCTTATATGTGTATTTTTCAAGCCTTCAACCAGCTAGGAAAAACTAGCTGGTTGTGGAAAAGAAAGTAGTAATTAAAATAAGGGCCTTCTAGGTTTTGAACCAGCAACCCTTTATGTGCTATGTGGCTTTTTTTTTAAAATCACTGCAATATTTGCCAGTGATAGCAGGCGGGTGAACTTAGAATAGATGAGTATAACTTTTGGTTACACTGAGGGGGTGTTTCTTCCTCTGAAAAGCATTTCAATGCACTGCTGGGGTGAGCCTGTTAGGAAATAAAACAGTCCAGCCAAAATGCCACATCATAGGAAAAAACTTTTTTTTCAAATTGCTGAAAGAAAATACATCCAGGGATCAAATCTGTATCGGGAGAGGGGGTGAAAAAAAGCAGACATGATCTATTTTTGTTTTTGCATTCAAATAATAGTTGTGGTCCTGTTCTGGTGATAGAGCAATTAGGCAATATGGATATGCTTACCAAAATCACAATTTTCAACAAAGTAAAAATCTGAAAGGTTTTGGTAATCTATTTTTTTTTAAAAAAATCAAGCTATTTAGGTTCATAAGTAGAAGTATTGCCAAACTTGGAAACCAGAAAGAGTTTTGAAGTACAGGCATGGAATATGTAGGGCAAAAATGGAGGAAAAAGTAAAATGGGCTATTTGGTAAATTTCTAAAATCTGATTCATAACAATGATTAAAACAAACATGAAACAATATCCTGCCATCTATAAGCACAGCATTTTGATGTACTTCATAAGTCGTCGGTCTGGAACTAGGACTTCAGAGAAAGCAGACCTCATAATATCCCTTATCGTTTATTCTAATTTAGCATTCCAGAGTGAATTTGGCTTTTTGCTTCAGTGTTTTGTAGATGGAACAAATATAGAGAAACATGATGTTGCTGAGTTGTAGTTCTCGGTGTTCCAGCACTGGTTTGCTTCCTTACTCTGTCTTTCCACATCCAACCTCAGGACAAATACACATATCAATGTTGGGTCAAAAATCTCTATCAAGGCATCTACAGTCACAGGCAGGATCTGAAATACTCATAGAGGTTAATGATTCCTTGCTGCTTGTATAGAAAACTCCTGGGTCCTCTACTATGCTTTTATATTAAAATAAAAATTAGTCGGTTTTTGTTGCCTGTTCTCAATAGAAGAGCCAATGCTTATTCTGACATTCTGTTACAACATTGTGAGCAACATACATTTCATTCAAATCTGGGCAAACTTTCACATCTGGAAAGCCTCACTCAACTTTTTTTCGGGGGTGGACAAAGGGTAAACAGATGGACTAATAACACAGCAGACTGGTTTATTTTCTTGTATTGCATGGTGTTCTTTTTTCAACAATGTTTAGCCAATTGTAGAGCTTACCCTATAGTTTCCTTTAACGTTTATCATCTCAAAAATGGTAGGAAACTATCATATCAGTTTTTAGTATTCTTTGTGAATGATTCCAGTGTAACCCTGGACAGTCAGATTGTCCCTATCTAATCTCCTGTATAGAACATGTTATTTCATACTGTTTATAAAGTATGAATTAAACTCTTAATTCTACCAGTTTAATTTTAGGTCACAAATGACAAAAATCATACAGAATAAAAATATTCTACAGGATATTAAAAGAGGCAGGATAGAATATTTCCCCTAAAGGAGAAAAGAAGAAACATCTTCTTAAAGGCAGAAAGCAGCCCCAGTCTTCCCACTATAGGAAAACAGCCTCAAGCATAAAGAGGCCAGTCTTTAGGAATGGAGATTTTGTATCCATTCAGAAACACTGGACCACTCTATTCATAAACAAAGAGCAGCCAGAAACTCCAAATAAGCAACACAAAAGGCCAGGAGCCAAAATGGACAAGGTTAGCTCAAACAAAACGCCTAGGATTTGCATCTCCCCTCTTGCCTGTAGAGTCAACCATGACCCTATAGGAATCTGGCAACAGCCATTAAAATATTAAAGGGCATATTCTTGCACAGGAACAGGCCTCTCAATCACAAAGCCCCAAGGAATGTATAAAAACCAACTTACTCTCAACCCCATTTTGTCAGCCACCCCAGAAACATGCTGCTGTCACTGAAGATTCTGGCTACCAAATAAACAGAGACCTTCTTTCCTGCAGTCTGCCTCCATTTTATTTCCGTGTCTTTCTCCTGGCATGGAACCGGACCTGTTTTTTCTCCTAACAATATGAGGAATAGCTATTCTTATATGTGTTTCCATTTATTTCCTCCACCAGCAAGCATGCTTCAGGATCATCAAATAATGGATGCATTTTAAGTTCTTTAAGGGTCGGTAGACCTAAAAAAGATAAGTGGTGTACATGGAGCCTGGAGATGGTCATCAAGCTTTAGACCAACCAGAGTTGCTATGTTGGGTGCCCATGTCCAAAGAAAGGGGTTGGAAGACTGTAAGACCTTCCATGCAGAGTCTGACTATTTTGGCCAGTATTTCCAGCAACAATATCACCCAGATGGAAGGCCAAACACAGACCCTGAAGATCAAGATGCCTGTGAAATTAATTAGGCTTAACATCGACAAAGTTTGAGGGTTCAAACTTTGGGCTTTCCCAATTTCTCTGATTATAATGGAAGAAAGGATTTCTCATTCTAACCTTCCCAATAAAATGAATAATTTCCCATCTCTGCTGCTAGAATGGCAGCAAGAGAGAAGGAAGATTTTCTCCCTCTCTGCCCAAGGTTGCCATAATATTTTGGAAAAAATGCATTTCCCCAGGAAAACTGGAACTTTGAGTCTGACACTAAGTGAGTAACTGTAGTAGGCATAGGGAATGGTGATGAAGGATAGGAGGAAGAGCTGTCACCAAAGAAACAGTCCGATAAGTAGGGCTTGAGCCTGGACCAAGAAACTAATTTGACAAAAAATATCTCAGACAAGCCACTCCCTAGTTTGAACGACAATAAGGTGAGGGAAGGTGGAAGCACATTCAGACTTGAAAAATCTATTACTAGAACTGTTGTAGTAAAAGTAATCCTGGCCTACTGGTTTCTTAGTCTGGTCTTCCTTGTAAGGCTGACATCAATCTTGCAACGAGGGGGGACATGATAGCAGTGTTCCAATATCTCAAGGGCTGCCACAAAGAAGAGGGAGTCAAGCTATTCTCCAAGGCGCCTGAAGGCAGGACAAGAAGCAATGGATGGAAACTGATCAAGGAGAGAAGCAACTTAGAACTAAGGAGAAACTTCCTGAAAGTTAAAACAATTAACCAATGGAACAACCTGCCTCCAGAAGCAGTGAATGCGCCAACACTGGAAGTTTTTAAGAAGAGACTGGACAGCCATTTGTCTGAAATGGTGTAGGGTTCCTGCCTGAGCAGGGGGTTCGACTCGATGACCTCCAAGGTCCCTTCCAACTTTATTATTATTATTATTATTATTATTATTATTATTATTATTATTATTATTATTATTATTATTATTATTATTATTATTATTATTATTATTATTATTATTATTATTATTAT